>NW_009723197.1:0-19661 GCF_000703405.1 Apaloderma vittatum
GTCCCTTCCAATCCCTAACATTCTGTGATTTGTGGAGGTATGCAGGCACTGAAGTAAAATGTGTTCCCTTCTTATAGATTCACCGGGATGGGGTTCCCTTCACCTAACGCTGGAAGCCTGCAGCTCAGGTGTATGTGAACCCAACTGTTCATCACTCCCTTTCTTGGGATGGCAAGAGACACAAGTGACCTCATCCCAGACATACCTACAATACGTCTGTAACACTCAACGCTACTGGTGTCTCTTCTACAATTATTAAAGATGCCTCTGCTGACTGGTTCATTCAGATGTTGGCTCACATTGTAGTAATCTAGAGTTAAATAACATGAATCCTACCCACATACCTAAAATTGGCCTGGAATCTTTTTGTAATGAAAAACCCCTTTTGAAGTCCGTTCAAAACACAGACTCTGAATTTTAAGCCACCTCAGCTGCTGATCCTTTTCTGTGTAGAACCGGGACACATCTGAAATGTTTTGGTTACCGCACATTCGATTGTACACGGTAGTGTACTTGTGCAAGCAAAAGAGCCCATCCAAAACACACAGAAAGGCAAACTGCAGATTCCCAGAAATAGCATCCAAGTTGCCTAGTTTACAACTCCAGGCAACTCTAAGTACCAGTAAGGAAAAAAAGCAGGTAAAATTATGCACACTTGGCAGGCAAAAGGAATCAAAACTGATTAAGAGAGTAGGTTAAATATTTCATACAGAAAATAACTTCTTACACTCATTATATATTACTTATAATATTATCAAAAAGTACACACATTAAAAATAAACACAGAATTCTTAAGTGTAAGAGCCTAAGCCAAGCTTAAAACGAAAGAAACACGATGTTCTTGATTATGGCTCGAGTAAATATTAATAGATGTCTGGAGAAAACAGTCATCACTTACCAAATATGTGTCCTATGTTTGCATCCATTTTTATTTCAAACACTTGAGATATGACATAAAACGTCAATAAAAATATTGCTACGACCACTATCAACTTTGCAGCACCTGTCAAGAAGCAGAGAAAAATTCAAAAAACGATCTGCAAATGGTGACATTAAGTTTACCAAAATTAATGACGTGAGAAGTGTGTATCAGACTACACTAAAGGGAAGTCAGGATGATAATTTGTGGACTCTCTGTGCAGAAGTAATCCACAAGAAATGGACACTATAACACAGAATACAACTGAGCCAGTTCCTCAGGTTACTACACCAAATCCCTACCCTGCTCTCTCAGCTTTCTGCAGCTTCACGTTTGTCTGACACTGCGGTGCACCAGCGTAGCTCAGCAGTCAAGAGAAACCACAGACTCTTCTGTGGAAAATCCAGCTTAACGACATGAACTAAGCTGATCTACCTGGCCGCTGCCCAGAGGCAAAATTCCCACCTACCCCCACCCATTCCACTTTCCTGGTCTGAGCCATGTGTACCACTTTCCTCACCAACCACAAACCCTCCTCCTTCCCCTCTTCCGAGACTGAGCTACCTCTATTTTAATGTATGGCCAAGGCTAAGTGGTTAGGGATCTGTTCACATACTGTAGCTCGGCTGCTTTGGTCAGTCAGGTCTGAGCACTGCATTAAAAAAACCACTAAAAATAAAAAAAAAACAACAAAAAAACCCACCCAAAGCCTCCTCACCTCCTTTTCAAATTCAGATTACTGACCTTCAAAAACTGAGTTTGAAGACTTGAAAGAGCTAATTTGGAAAGTAATAAAAAGAAGAGCTAATATAAAAAGTAATAAAAAGCAGTATGTCTACCCTCCCCTTCCTAAAGTGTTGAAGCCTCATGGTAGCCTTGAGTTTTACGAGTCTAACTTTCTCCAGTGCTGAGTGGTCAAGCTACCTCCTAGAAGCACATAACCACAGCAATTTATATCCAAAATGGAAATTCAGGGTGTATAAGGTACTGCCACGAACACTGCCATTTTTTACCACAGTTTTCATTCAGTTTTTTACAGATTACACCACTTAGCTCATCGTAAAATACTAAAGGGTTGAGAGTAGAAGTCAGGTGAGGAGACATCTGATCAACACCTTGCCTTCCTGTGAAGCAACCTCACAGCATACTTCTGTTTCTCAGATTGTCAGACAAATAAATCCTTCAGGAAAAAAACCCCAAACTTATGTATTCCTGCAGATCTCAGACTGCTGCTGTGATGGACTGTTCAGAAAACCTTAAAATAGACAGATTACTCAGCCTTCAGAAGGATGAGAGATGTAAATCAATCCTTTCAAAAGGTTAAAAAGGGGATAGAAAAAAAGAAAAAAATATGGAGACACAGCTTATTTATTTGCTTGGCGTTTGGTCTTCCTCTCCCACTTTCCTTTTTCATGTGTGTGAGCACATACGTACCACACAAGAAAACAGAGATGCAAACTTAATTTACAAATATAAAGCTGGAACTCCAAAGATTATTGTACTAGAAGGGAAGTGAACCACATGAACCACATGTAAGCACTAGAGAAAGCAGCTGATCTGAACATACATTAAGGTTTTCAAAGCAACACTGCTTAAAAAGACAAGATGGTACCAGATTTTGGAATATCTCCTCTAGCCAGTGGCACTTGGTGAGCATGTTGTTTCAGTAGATAGTAGGCGAGACGACTGAGAATTCAGTCTGAGCTCTAACCACTCCCTCCACTCTGTACCCTGAGCCTTTCAATTGGACTTTGCTCTCTCTAAGGGAGAGAGAAGAAACTTCTTAGAAAATTCTTATAGCACTTGCACCAAAACCAGCCTGCTTTTACTGCAGGTTAAACGTTCTGCAGGAATTGCTACTTCCTCTTCTAAAAATTGCAACATTCTCCCATTCTTCATCAGATTTACTTTAGCGGGTTGCTCCCAGTTATATACATTCAGGTTAATAAAACAACTTCAAAAGTAGTGACAAAAATCAGGACTAATTTAAGGCACTAGAAAAGGTGTCATTTGTAAAGAGTTCCAGCATGACACTACCGAGGAAAGTGCAAAGCATCAGAAACTTGAAACTGTTCAACTGCCATTCAGGCTAATCTACAGCAAGGAAATGTCTAAAATAACATTTTCTTACAGTGTTATATTGGCAAAGATCTTATTTTTATAACCATCACACCTTCTGCTAAGTAAAATCAATTTCTCCAACCCCGTATTAGAGTAACTTACCTTTATGAAAAGGCTTTTACAACTTTCAAACTCCCAGTAACCATTCGAGGAGTTTCAGACACTATATTCTAATAGTGCATAGTACTTTTGGTTAGGGCAGAAATTGCTTAAGATAGCAATTGGCCATTTCCTTATTCCTTCATCATCTTAGAGAATTAGAAGCCAAAACATGTCAAGTTATGGCACTTTACCACTGTGGATCTCCTGAAACCTTTTAACCAGCTGCTTGCTCTTAAATCATCCCAAATTCCAAAATTAGTTTCATTTAACATCAATGAAATAGAACAGCAATGCCTGTTAAGCCAGTTAAGTTTCTTTTACAACCTTACTGTCTCAATTTGTTAATGCTGTTTATAGCACTTGTATCACAAGTGGCAAAAGCAAAAGTGTGACTGTACTGAGTGTACTTACCTGCTATTCTCATGTTTAGTCTTCAGCCAGCTAATAACACTACTGCATTAAAAATAGCCACCTAAGGAAAAAAGAAAAACACATCCCTGTAATTACAGCCTAATAAGCACTTTTGTAATGAGTTAACAGTAAAAAAAGCACAGATTTTCTAGCCAGTAATAATGACTGTCCTGAATACCTAAATCTTAACACTCACAGAAAATGGAAGATTTAAGACGGATTTCTGACATATGCTTTAATTTGTTGCCCCAAGAAAGAAGTGTTCTGAAAAAACCATTAAATTAATTTCATGACATCTACTACAAATTCTGTTCAATGTTCAGACCCTTAATCCATGACCTAAGCATTTATCAGTCCGTGCTGTGTCTAAGCAGTCTTTGATTTCTTACAGCTTTGTGGTAAAAGTTAACGACTCCATCTGCATTACTTCAAAGACTCAGCAAATTTCAGATGCAAGTTGTTATTTGGCAACATAACACAGCAACCTGTGCTTTGGAGAGGAAAGATTTAAGCATTTTGGCCTTGAGGATACTGCAGAAAATGCGTTCACTGGAAGTGAAATAAGGTTATTCCAATACTTTAATCTATGTGCTACAGAAATGTAGCAGCCTGTTGGTCACTCATAGCAGCATCCCAAAGACTTGCGTGATGGTCAACAGTGACAGAAGCACCAACCAAATCACAGAATTATTGAGGCTGGAAAAGACCTCTGAGATCATCAACTCCAGCCTATGCCCCAACACCATCACGCTGGCCAGACCAGGGCACTAAGTGTCACATCCAGCCTCTCCTTAAACCCCTCCAGGGACGGTGACTCCACCACTTCCCTGGGCAGTGCATCCCAGTGCCTGAGCACCCTCTCCGTGAGGAAGAGCTTCCTGAGACTCAACCTAAACCTCCCCTGACGCAGTTTCAGGCCGTGCCCTCTCATCCTGTCACTGGTTGCCTGGGAGAAGAGCCCGAACCCCACCTGACTGCACCCTCCCTTCAGGCAGTTGTAGAGAGTGATGAGGTCCCCCCTGAGTCTCCTCTTCTCCAGGCTAAACACCCCCAGCTCCCTCAGCCTCTCCTCACAGGACTTTCCCTCCAGTCCCTTCCCCAGCCTCGTTGCTCTCCTCTGGACCCGCTCCAGCCCCTCAAGATCTATAGCTACTCCAGAACAAACTGAATACCATTGTCCATGAGCAAAGAGCACATTAATTACTCAAAAGTTTTTTCTTGAGAAGAGCTTCCCACCGCATAAAGTCAAAACAGGCCACAGCCTAGCTCAAAGGCTTCCACCTCCTCTTCAATCAACCAAATCTCTTGCCCTCTGCCTGCAGAGCCAGGGCTGCTGCCGCCTCTGCACCATGGTCATCCTCAGCCACGATGGGCCCATGCAGCACCAAGCCCCGACAGCTTCTCTCTTGGGTCTCCCCTCACTCTCAACCCAAGAAGCGCAGAGCAAAGACAAACACGTGCAGCCTCTTCGGCACCCCCTGCACCGACGTAACACGTGCGCAACTCAGGTCTGGCAAACATTGTCATCTTTACTAATGAAATACTATGCATCCATCAGGAGCTTGGTTATTTGTTTGACAACATTTAAGGAGATTAATCATCTAAAAATATTTTTTAATTAACTGAAATTAGAATATGCTTGAAAACAATATGCTGCCTAATCTAATGTCTTCTATTCTTACCACTGTAAGTGAGAAAGAGCTCTCAATTACTTTCAGAAATATATGGAGCTTTCAGACAAATAACAGTCTTTCTTCTGGATTTAAAAAAAAAACTAATCAACTTCTGAATTTGCATTTTACTGCATACCTACCAAATTTAATATGACAAAAGAGAAACTACTGGCATTCAGGGATCTTGTTGGACCATCTGCACTAAGGTCAAATTTAAACACATGTAATAAACTATGAGTGTAATCCCAGTGGCCATCCCACACCTCCGTCAAAAAAGCTACGGCAGACCTATGCCATGATTTCAAATAACATCAAACACATTATATTTTTTTTAATTATTTGAAAAACTACTTTGTTATTAGAAATCAGTAATGCAAATCATTTGACGAAGACCACTAAAACCTCCACATAGTTCTCATGGCCTATACTAGAGAGGAAATATTGATATTACACAAACAGCTTTATTCACTCAGTATCTGTAAGTTCAGCAGTTTGTGTCCAGATCCTTCTTGCCAAAGACCCAGTCATCGTGCTTTACTGCTTAAAGTTTCCAAGAAAACAGTCAGCAGAGAAATAAACAGGAAAACCCAAACACAAGTATAGAAATACATATTTCTACTCCATTAGATCTTGAAAATAAGTATCAACAAGGTTTGAAAACCAGACAAATGTTTTTTGAATGCTAAGGTTGTACTAGAAGGGAAATCTCATAGCATATTATGAACCCAATATATCCATTATATTTATAGCCACATATAGCCACATATAATATTTTCTTTCAGTGTTAAGCCTAGTAATTATTTATCTTATAAAAAAGCAAAAAGAATCTGTCAGGCTAAACTAATTTTATTTTGATGCTCATGAACAGAATTAGTCTAAGCTCCTTTTGCTCCCCTCCCCATCCCCAGAAATACATCAACATTAAAATAAACATTGTCTGTAGTTTGAACAACCATGAGTTGTTTCAAGGCAGTGCTGAAAAAAAAAAGCTTCCTCTTTTTGTTTTCCTAAACATATAACAGATTAAAAGCATGAAAGAATGTGAACAAAACCAAGACCAGAAACAAAGTGAAACCACATGATCCAACCTTGACTGCAGAATGTCTTTATCCCAACACCCTCATCCACCCATCTCAACACTCATTATTTGTTGCATTTAAAAAATACACAACAGATAAAATACTTTTTTAAAGTGTGAAATGGTTTTGATTTAAGAAAAGTAAAAACAAGTATGTTACGTCTCAAATTGAAAGGAATCTTAAAAGTAATGTAGAGATTCTTTTCTTGAATTACAGCATACCAAAAAATTGTGGGTTTTGATCTAGAGAATAAATACAGGAATGTTACAGTACAGATTAATGTTGCACAGCATTTTCCAGCTGCAAGAGAATAATGTTATACCATTCATAGACCATTATTCCACATCTTTAGTACTAGACATCACACCTGGAATTACAGAAGTGATAAAAAAATGGATTTGGAATTTCTAATAGTGCATATTTTAGGATATTCATCTTTCCTGTGAAGAGAGACTGAGAGAACTGGAGCTGTTTTAGTCTTGAAAAGCGAAGGCTGAGAGGGGATCTTTTTAACGTATATAAATATCTGAGGAGTGGGTGTCAAGAAGGGGCCAGTCTCTTTTCAGTGGAGCCCAGTAATAGGACAAGGAGTAATGGGTTTAAGTTAGAACATAGGAAGTTCCACCTCAACATGAGGAGAAATTTCTTTACTGTGAGGGTGACAGAGCACTGGCACAGGCTGCCCAGAGAGGTTGTGGAGTGTACTTCTCTGGAGACTTTCAAAACCCGCCTGGTCACATTCTTGTGTGACCCTGCCCTAGAGGATCCTACTCTGGCAGAGGCATGGACTAGATGATCTCTAGAGGTGCCTTCCAACCCATAACGTTCTATGATTCTAAAATTTCAAAACAAAAGAGCACGGAACTACAGCTGGGCTTGCTCAGACTCAAATGCACAAAATGAGTAGCAACAATATTCCTTTCATTGCTTTAGAAATGGGCTAACAGAAAAAAAAAACAACACTGTTTTTCTCCTCTTTGATGTAAGATTCCATCAAGCAGAGGCAATGTAATTTTAACCTAAGTATCTTCTTATGAATGTCCAATAACATAATCACTTTATTACTATATTAACATAATTTATCTCATACAAAAAGGCTTGCATTTACCACCTCCTAGTCAGAGACTGCAGCAGGAGCTGTAGCCCAGAGCAGGTTCTGTAGGCAGCCCCCTGATGAGTACAGCAGAACCTAATATGGACACAAAGCCAAGAAGAGGACCACAAACCAGGCAAGAAAAGCAATGAACACCTCCATGTGACAAAGCAAAATGGCTGGTTTGGGGAAACAGTGTATTGAATGACTGCAAAACATCCATGTTCTTTCTTCAGATCGTTTTCTTAGTGCAGAACTTGAGGTTCAAGTGCCTTGAAACAAGAAGCTAGTCAGATAAGAACCTAAAGTCAGTGCCCTCAGATGCTTTTTTTTTTTTCCTACACCAAGAGAAGTTGTTATTCCCCAGGGTGACTATCAGAAGAAGACATGTGGCAAACTGCAGGTTTCAGATCTATCACGGACAGCAGCAATAATACATGAAACCAGACCAAATTCCAGTTAGAATCAGCACAGTCACATACCTGCACGTTGCACATGCGTTCATTTACAAGACGAATATCACTGAATTTCAGCTACTCTATTAAGCTTCTGATATTCCTATTTGTCCAAGGAATCTTCATGAGAAGCACGCTCTCCTTTTTTTATGATTTCAGTGCTAAAGGTGTGAACACATCTCGCAGCAAGAACCTCATCTGTCGAAGATCTTTCTGATCTCCCCTGCCCATCATCACCGATTCACAGGAGACACAATTCAGGAGAAAAAACTGGCAAGATGTCCAGATCGGTGATTTCTGAAACTACAGTAAGCCATAACCACATCCCAAATAAATTGCACAAAACTAAGAGGTGGTGGTCTACAAAGATGATCAAAGGCCTGGGAAGCCTGCCATATGAGGAAATGCTGAGCGAGCTGGGTTTGTTCAGCCTTGAGAAAAGAAGGCTTATGGGAGACCTTATCATCATGTTCCAGTATTTAAAGGGTGACTACAAAGAAGATGGAGACTCTTTTTACAAGGAGTCACATGGAAAAGACAAGGGGTAACGGGTACAAGTTACTCCTGGGGAGATTCCAGCAGCACACAAGATGAAAACGCTTCACAACAAAACAACTGGCCATTGGAATAATCTCCTCAGGGACACGGTGGGTTCCCCAACACTGGACACTTTTAAGATTGAGCAGAATCTTAGAAAACTTTCTGGGTCAGCTTGTCTAGACCGTGCTTTTGCCAAGAAAGGTTGAACCAGATGATCCCTGAGGTCCCTTCCAGCCTGGTATTCTATGATACAGGCTGGTCGAGTCAGGCCTCTTGTCAATAGCTGACAGATATTTTTCTTATGAGGCTTCGATGATGCTGACCTTCAGTCAAGCTCTGGCAGCCAGCCAAAATACCACAATACCACAACCTAAAGCTGTGAAAAAACAAATAGTAGAAAACAAAGAAGAAGGGAATGCTTTGTTAAACTGATGTAAAGCTCTCTCTGAACTGGCAGAACTTGATGGACTTGATGACAGAAAACCAGCAGACAGGCAGGAAGCTGGTGCTGCATTATTATCAAGTTCAGAAATTGCTCTTTTAGCACAGCCCAGAGCACAAGTTGCTCAATCCCTCAAGAAAATGAAAAGGTAGACAGCTCACTGAACTACCGAAGACAAGAAGTTACAGGTTATAAATCCTTTTCAAATGCTGGAATGTCATTGCCCAATCCCTGCATGGAGCTACCACGTCTATCCGTGCAGAAAAGTTATTTATCCTGGATGTGAACTACTAGGGAGTGGATATGTGGAAAGACAGTTGGGAGCTGAGGTTACTGGTTGCCTTTTTCTACTCCACCCGTTCTTGTACATTGTATTTCGTCCCAGGGCAGGGGGAATCTCCAGATGTTGCGGTTTCCAGTGCCAAAGCCATTCCAAGCAACCCCCACGGCAGCCCGAAATGCTATACACAGGGCCACACAACAGAAGTAAAAGAAAATCAGAAAACAGCAGATTAAAAAAGAAAAAAAACAGGAAGAGAAAAGAGCTTTCCCAAGCTCTTCTCCAGCTACCGAATAACTTGTGTGGGGATGTCAGACTCAACATAAATCTGACAAATTTAGTACATACATCCACACAGCTATACACATATTTTGATATATACTAAAACTAGCTTCAATCAATAGAACAGCAGACACTTGCTTTTAAAAGTGACCTCTGCCCCTTGAGAGAACCCTGCAAGGTATCTCACACAGCGAGCTTATATTATAACTTCATTTAGGAAAATTATGAGGCTATAATCCCACCAAGCAAATCATCATTATGTTTTATTAGATGATATAAAGTTTCTAACATGCCATGATTGAGTTCTTTTCGCATTCGTGTATCAGATGTGGTGGTCTTCAACAAGTTTTCTTTCAAGGTCCAAGAGAAAATTGCACTGAGGTAACCGATAAAATAGATACAAACAGTTCTTATTAATAGCGACACAACACTGAATGAAGTTATGATTTCAGCCCTGAGCAGAACGCAATTCAGTTTGATCAATTCTTTATCGGCCTTGCTCAAGATTCTGGCCCTGTCCACACAGCCTGTGCATGAAAACTGGCCACTTGCAACATACTTCTGTTTATCAGGGGGTTTTAAATACGACTGGAATAAATGTTTTCATGGATAATAACGGAACATTCCCAGGATAATAGTATTTCCATCAGCAAGTTGATAGCATGTGCAGATTATACTTCTGAAATGGACACACAAAAACAAGCAGAGATGAGAGGCAAGAATTTAAAAGGTCAAGATAATTTTGAATTCTGACCTTAGCTGCTTAGAAAAAGGACCCCAAATAAACAACGATATTTGATAAAACAGAAAGTAATCCACTTCAAAAGGGACACCAGTGTGGCAAAACCGGCAGCTGTAATGAAGAAAAGGATCTGAGAGATTACAGCAGCTTTCTAATAATGGGGTCAACAATGTGGTACTGCTGCAAAAATATAACTGCTCATTTTGAACTCTACCAACAGGACCACTGTGCGTGAAACAGAAAGCAGCTGTTCCGCTTTACCTAAAAAAAAACCCACAAAATACTCTCTGCTCTATGTGCTATCTAGACTTTTAACTGAGATCCATATGTGTTTTTTTCTATCTTAATGCATAATTCCCAAGTGGAACAATCTAGATAAATATTACATGACCTAAATAAAACAACTAAGGGTAAAAGTAATCAGGTTTGCTTTGCAAGGAACTGGTAAAATAGAGAGAGAAAACACACCTTTGTCTCTTGTCTCCATGGTGTAATTTAAAAATTGTTTTAAAAGATGCTGAGACGGACTGTTCTCAGTATCCACTGGTTGCCGCTTATCTTTTAGCTATAATGTTGAAGAAAAGCAACATTCCAGCTACAAGGATAAACAAGAAATACAATAGAAGGCTGTAAATCATCACAGAAGTCTGGAAAAATAGGAGAGACAGGTTTTCTTAACATAGGTGGTCTACAAGGTGTAAGTTAGTATCTCTCTCAATATTAAACCCGTATTCTTACACTATTATATTCAAATCTGTTCCCAGATCAGTAATACTAAATCTATATTAGCCTGAGATGCTTTGAATTAAACTCAGAGGGATTTTTTTTCCCCAAAATATGATTTAAAAAGTTTGAATACCTTCCAAAATGGTCAAATGTTATACCTGTTTTTATCTGTATTTCCTAGCTCTTAATATGAATAGTATACCAAGTATACTGTATTGGAATTAGATAAGCATTCAAAATCACCTAGTAGCAAAGGAAAAAAAATAAGGTAGAGCTTTTTATTTTTATTTCTGAGCCTTGAGTAGATTAGGACAGTGTTTATTTTTTGCAGCACAAACTGCCTTCTTCAGTGATTAGCAGATGCTTTTTTCTGTTTAAAGAAATGGCTTAAAAAAAAAAAAGGCCATTCTACATTTTCATATGTGGTAAAATGCCATCAGTGAAACAAAATTTTGTTTAATCCAGTCTCTGTTAAGAGATATTTTAGTCTGCTGTTTTCAAGCAATTCAGAGTGGTGGTGGTGGTTTTCTACTGAAAATTACCCAGTGAATTAGATATGTCAGGGACAGCATTAGCTATTCGTATGTGAGCTGTAGTTTTAAACCAGTGGTTATGCCAACCTGAATTACATGCCGCAGACCAAACAGCTGAGACAGTCAAAATCATTCCAAGTCTAAATTTGAGGGGGAATCTAGGCTGCTTATAGCATAATTTTGCTCAAATACAAAATGAATTTCCTTACCCAGATGACTACTTGCCCTTCTGCTAAACTACGCATCATTTTTCCACCATGTTTACAGAAGTTATTTAATTTAAAACTGATGAAGAGCACATATAGAAAAGAATTATATCTTTACAAAATTAACTAGTGTCGTTCAATTCTATTGCATAATTATGTACCATTTGTGTCTTTTGATGACACAGGCTGTGACCCAAGTAGTTGTTCCCTACAGGCACTCCTACAGAGATAAAATTCCTTGTGTTTATGGCAGAACTGCATGCAGGCAAAAGGTTTGTCCACACAAAACAATTTACAGACTCCTGGATATGTTGGGAGGTTTTTTGTTTTGCTTTATTTTTCCTTTCAAATACTACCATGAAGTATAATCACTAACTTCTTACAGAAGTGATACCACCTGAATTGTATTCTTCCACATGTGTTAAGACTCAGCTTCATATTCCAACACCACTGAATTAGTGAATTAGTGTTTGCTTGTTAAAACAGTACTTTTATGTTACTTCTATCAACCACAAATGAAATCCAAACTTATCCCAAGATTAGAACCAGGTAATTCTGCTATGGTTGCATGCCCTGTGTTGCAAATACACTATGTGGTTTCAATTCTAAGTGAGGAAATGTACATGAGGAGAAGCATGATGCCAGTGTTTTGATACCTGATGTGAAAAACAAACATTTCCCAAATGAGATGTCAAATCATTGACCATGCAAAGCTTTTGCTAGTGGCGTCCATCCAGTACTTTCACCTCAGCCAAATCACAAACTGTGTTGGCTGAGATAAAAAGCCTGAGATAAAAGTTCCAAGGCATTCCTCCCACTGAGAATGAAACTCAATCCACATTCCTTTTGCAATTAAAATAACAAAACCTAAAAAAAATTCTAACACCAAACCTCAAAAGCATCCAATCCATACTTGGAAGACATTTCCTAAATATGACACAAAAGGTACTGGTCCAATATATTTAAAAACAGGATTTAATTTACTGTCTCTAAAATCGATATTATTTATAATGTGATACAGTAAACTGTACCATTGCTGCTGATGTAACTATTAAAGAGAATCTTAGCCCTATATTTCAAAGGGCTGGATATAACTACGTTGAGAAATTCAGATAGATAAAATCAATTACAAACTGATTTGGACAAGTTGCTGAACTTCTTGTTTTCCAACTTCATCACAGAGAAGTACATAAATCTCACAACAGAGATTTAAAAGAGAGTGAAGTTTAACATTTTCTTCTGTCAAACGATGAACAATTTAATAACTGAAGCACTGCTGCAATTACCACCTGTTCAAAAGTTCAAAACCACTGATTTGCTTTCTGTCATGTTTTCTTTCAAGAAACAAATTACCACCTCAATTTCATAAGACAGCAGAGTCTGTTCGGTCTTTCCACAACAGGAAGGAGTAAATAAAGCTTTGCAACACATTTATCTGCAAGATCACCAGTTCTCACTCAGATTAAGGTGCTGCTAGAATCTGGACAATGTTTCGGATGTACAACAGCTTCAACAGCTTTCACATATTTTTATCAATAAAAAAATAAAAATCAAGCCCATTATCAGATTAATGCACCACTAACATGCACCTTATCGTGCCCCAGACAGCAACTCTCAGTCGAACTACCATACAGAAAGGTTATGGGGCTGAAGAACAATTAGCATACATACAGTTACTATGACTTGTTATAACCACACACGACTACTGCAGAAACCTACAGTAACGGTGCACCACTTGACACTGGAGGTAAGCAGAACAAGAAAGCATCATTACACATACCTCCCCTATAGGTCCAAATTTACTACACGAAGACTGATCTGTTCCTCCACGCTCTTCTTTTACCCAAGCACAACCAGATATAGTAGATAGTAGCTTTAAGATGTCAGAATGAGTTCACCAACTCATGAGATTTTTTTACTCCACAGATCACCACACTGACCTCATGGCAGAGCTGCACACCAAGACCACAGACATAGTGAGGTAAGGAGCTCCTACATACTTTGCAAAGCTGAGAGGATCAAGGGTGGTAGCAAGGGACATCACCACTCACTGCTGCAAAAAACATATCGTGATAGTACTGAGTATTTAAGATTCTTGAACAAAAGCTCAGCATGATTTGAGGCTGCATGTTGGAGAGGATTTCTAACCTTTGCTCAGTAGCAAGTTGATCTCACCAGGAAGCTGGGGTGTGCTTCTAGGGAAGAGTGCTCGCTGGTGACAGCCACTGCTGGTATTTCTCCCTGCTGCTGGTGTTTCTCATTGCTGCTATTTCTCCTGCACCAAGGGATACAGAAACCCCTGCTCCACCACAAAGCCCTTTCTCATCCACTCATCTCTCATCCGAGACAGCACTTTGGCCCATTGCATGACAGAAAGAGCATGCCACTAGCTGAATGCAGCAGCCAGAGAGAAAGCATTGCACCAGCTCTGAGGAGAAGAGGCACCCAGCAGCACTGCAGGCCTAAACCCCAGAGGGGCCATGCTATGGCCACAGGACACTGCAAAGTGGGGTCAGGTCACAGATAGGAGACTGCTGTCCGTCACTAACAACTTTCATGCTGCACGATGCACTCAGAATCGCAACAGTCCTGTGGTACAGGCAAGCCATTGCTGCTGGTCCATATCAGCGCTGGACAGCCCGTCACTTGTGAGTGATGAGATGGAAGAATATCAGAAATTGAAAGGAATGGAGTCCCTTGGGAGACAGTCCAGAAAGGCAAAGGAGTCCAGGAAGGAACAAGAAGGAACTCTCAGAGGAGCAGGAGCAGGCCATCCTCACGTGCCAACAGATGAGTCGGTGGGGGAGAAGACTGGGCTGAACAGAGATTTGGCTGGAACTCAGGAGAAAAATAGGAGTTTATGACCTTTGGAAGAAGGGGCAGGCAACTCAGCAGGACAATAAGGATGTGTGAGGTTATACAGGGAGAAAATTAGAAGGGCCAAAGTCCTACTAGAACTTCATCTGCCTACTGTTATAAAAGGCAGTGAAAATGCTTCTACAAATCCACTGGCAACAAAAGTGCAGCTAAAGAGAATTTCTGTCCTTTAATGGATGCAGGGGGAAACACCGTGACTGAGGATGAAGAAAAGTCCGAAGTACTTAATGCCTTCTTTTTCTCAGTCTTTAATGGCAATTCCAGTTTTCTTCTAGGTACCCAGCTCCCTGAGCTGGAAGACGAGAATGGGGAGCAGAGTGAAGCCCCAAAATTCAAGGGGAAATGGTCAGCAACCTGCTGTACAGCTCTGACACACGCTAGTCCATGTGACCAGATGGGATCCAACCAAGGCTACCGAGCAGAAGTGCTCACCAAGCCACTTTCCAACATTCATCACCAGTCCTGTCTGATTGGGGAGGTGCCAGTGCACTGGAAGTTAGCAAGTGTGACACCCATCTACAAGAAGGACTGGAAGGAGGATCCAGGGAACTACACGCCAGTCAGTCTGACCTCGGTGCTGGGGAAGGTAATGGAGCAATTCATGTTGAGTGCCATCACGAGACACGTACAGGACAACCAGGTGATCAGGCCCAGTCAGTGTGCGTTTATGAAAGGCAGGTCCTGCTTGATTAACCTGATCTTCTCTATCCGGACTTTAGGAAAGCCTTTGACACCATTTTCCACAGCATTCTGCTAGAGAAGCTGGTGGCATGTAGTCTGGATGGACAAATGCTTTGCTGGATGAAAAACTGACTGGATGGCCAGGCCCATGGAGTGGCAGTGAATGGAGTTCAATTCAGTTGGCGGCTGGTCACAAGCCGTGTTCCTCAGTGATCACTAGTGGGGCCAGTCCTGTTCAATAATGTTATCAGTCATCTGGATGCGTGGATCGAGTGCCCCCTCAGTAAGGTTGCAGATGACATCAAATTGGGCAGGAATGTTGATCTGCTGGAGGGTAAGAAGGCTCTACAGAGGGACCTTGACAGGCTGGATCAATGGGCCAAGGTCAATTGTGTGAGGTTCAAAAATGCTAAGTGCTGCATCCTGCACTTGGGTCACAACAATCCCATGCAACGCTGCAGACTTGCGGAAGAGTGGCTGGAAAAAAAAAAGTTGCCTGGCAGAAAACGACCTGGGGGTGCTGGTTGACAGCAGGCTGAAGATGAGCCAGCAGTGTGCTCAGGTGGTCAAGGTCAACAGCATCCTGGTCCGTATCAAGAACAGTGTGTCCAGCTGGACCAGAGAAGTGACTGTCCCCCTGTACTCGGCACTGGTGAGGCTGCACCTCAAATTCTGTTTTCAGTTTTGGGCCCCTCACTATAAAAAAAGACGCTGAGGTGCTGGAGCATGTCCAATGAAGGGCAGTGAATCTGGTGAGGGGGCTCGAGAACAAGTCTCATGAGGAGCGGCTGAGGGAACTGGGGTTGTTCAACCTGGAGAAAAGGAGGCTCATGGGAGACCTTATCACTCTCTACAACTACCTGAAAGGAGGTTGTAGTGAGGTGGGGATCAGTCTCTTCTCCCAAGTAACATGTGAAAGGACAAGAGGAAATGGCCTCAAGATGCACCAGGTGAGGTTTAAATTGGACATTAGGAAAAACTTCACCAAAAGGGTTGTCAAACATTGGAACAGGCTGCCCGGCGAAGCGGTGGAGACACCACCCCGGAGGTATTTAAAAGACACATGGGTGTAGTGCTTAGGGACATGGTTTAGTGGTGGACCTGGCACTGCTAGTTTAATGGTTGGACTTGATATTTAATGGTGTTTTCCAACCTACACAATTCTAAGCTTCTGTAAGGAAGTTGGTCAGTCACATTATCCTCAACAGCTGTTAGAGTGACTCATTTCTTCCCACTGAAGACACAAAGAGACAGCAACAGAAACTGCAGTCTCTAGACTGGTTTCTGCGTACGAAGGCACTGGAACAAAGATCACCTAACTCCTGGCTGTGTGCAGTCTTCCAGTAACCAGTACCAAACACATAAGTTGTATCTGGGAAGAACTAATCTCATAGCAAAAAAAAAAATAAATTCTATGGGCAATGTGTTCTTTTTTATACTTTTTATGCACATTAATATTTAGTTAACAATTGGTACACACCTCCACTAGCTAAAATGCAACCCAGCCACCTTCTATCCTTTGAGATTTTATAATCTAAGAATCATCACAGGTGGGAATAAATTCAAGTTACGTGGGACAGCACATTATTGCATGTAATCACCTAAGGAGAAATGCGCCACATTTAAGCACATGTAAACTAATGCAAGGTAGAGCACCCCTCGATGACAGAAGGGTGCTCAATGAGCTTACAACTGTGACTCTATACACAGCTGACATGAGGACATTGATACGCAATCACTGTATATTGCAGCAACTCCTGACGCCATTGCTCTCTAGACCATGCTCTCATGCAAGAAATTCACTAATTGTTACAGAAATTTCTGTAACAAACTTCTGCCCGAACCAACTCAAACGTGGTTCCAAAACCATTCAAGTGTCACTGATACTCATCTGACCAGCAAGCAACCAGCCATGGCAGTTCTCTCAACCACCTCACACGGCACTTGTAAGAATACTTGGGCTGATCCAAAAGCAGAAGTGTCTAAGCAGGTCAGCAGCAGCTTTCTCACAGCAGCAGCTTAACACACCATAAATGCTGGGGAATGACTCACCTAACCGGTGATACCAAAACAGATCAAGAAAAAGAATCTTTACTTCTAGGAGACGGTTACTTTCTCCTCAGATAAAAGCAAACCGGAGAGAGGATGTGAAAAGGCAGCCAGTTACAAGAAGAAAGTAAAGCTTAAGAATAGAGGGGAGACTGTACCTGTCATCTCTTTTGAAGTTAATTAAGATTTCAACCTGGACTCTCATGAGAATTACCACGGTTTTGCACACATAAACACATTGTGCAACTTTCTGCCATTAAAACTGACTCAACAGCAGCGCACGCTAAATGCAGGGCAGAGTTCACTCCATAGCTGAAAATTCTGGTGCCAAGAAATGAGATTTCAAGGAGCAGTAGCAGTGTGAAGTTATTTCCTCATCATTGCTCTTTCGTGTTCTCATGTCACTGGGCCTCGGGCCTGGATAGCACCGGGAAGCATGAAAATTTATGACATAGGTGAGCTCACCTGCCAGGCTGCTCCAGCCCACTCACCGTTTCTGCAGCCCAAGCCTGTGATTTTGCTCACTAAGGAGAGGTAACCCTGTAAAAGGGAAATAATATAACTTCTGCCAGATTAACAGACAACTTTTAGCAATGTTTGGAGGCAAAGCACAGCAGCATCAGGCTGTTAGATCTGCTCAGCCACCTCATTAAATCCCATCGTAAGATTTCTGATAGTAGTGCAGATGACATTTTTCCTAAAGTAATCCTGAGAATTTATGGAAAGGTTTGGTTTCAGATCAGTGTGAGACCTCCCCAAGCGATCATTCTAAATTCTGAAACAATTACAATAATTCCAGTGCTGTTGACAGACAAAATATTGGCAGAGCTGTGTAGCCAGTCACTGGCAGGGAAAATCCACAGGTTCACAGTAACTATGGCTTAAATACTATACTTTCTAAGCCAGTTTTAGTGAAAAACTTAAAACTGAACATATACATCACCTATATGAGGGCTTACTGCTGACCAACATAAGTGTTAAGCCTTGCAGCCCCTTAAAAGTCACACGGCAAGCCTCTGCCTTCATTGGCCAGAGGCCTAAATTCTATATGAATAAAAACTTCTCTTCGAACAATTTATATCTTAGAATCACAGAACTGAGTTGGGTTGGAAAAGGATCTTCAAAGGTCATCTAGTCTGACCCCCTGCAGTGAGCAGGGACATCTTCAACTACATCAGGTCGCTCAGAATCTAGACCAACCTGACTCTGAATTTCAGTTTCCAGGGATGGGACCTCCACCACTTCTCTGGGCAGCCTGTTCTTAAAGATCAAGTTCTCTGTGTCTGCTGAAGATTCATCTTATGGATATCTCATCTTTAGGTTACAAAATAATGTGTAAGCAAACTGGTATTTTTGCAGCTTACATAGTACTGATCCATCTTACAAAAAAATCCCTTCCCTGTATCATATGCTAATATTCCAAACAAAACTGGAAACTAAACATTCAGGAGTTCGCTTTTAAATATTTGCTTGCCAAAGTTTCACTAAGTTTTCAAACTCTGATCACTCGTTTCTTAAAGCACTGGGAATTCTCATTAAATGCAGAGCGCATATGCCCTGAAGCATTCAGGCTGCACCTAGAGAATCCAGGCAGCACCTGTGGGTGCTTCGACGCAACTTTGGCAACTATTTACCTGCATTCTTGGTGAAATGGTCAGGACTGTTGGAAAGAGATGGAAGCAATGGCCTGCAACAAGCCAGGTACTTCCTCCATCCTGAAGCGATCATACATTATTACAGGACAATCTCAAGCTATCAGCTTGTGAAGAGCCTACCTGCAGGCTTAAAGTTACAAAACTTGTTTTGCCACACAGACAACTAAGCAAACCAAGAGATAAAAAGACGTCTTCATGCTTAAAAGAATCCCTGGGGGGGAGGGGGAGGAAGAATATGTGCTAATGAAGACATTCATACCTTGATTAGTTTTGTGGCTTTAAAAAAAAAAAAAAAAAGAAAAGACTGTTGTACAGTCATCAACCAGCTATTTCTGGGTTTTGTTGGGGTTTCTTTTTGGTTTGCTAGTATGTTTTTTTTTCCTCTAAACGATTCTCTTACTGGCATTAAATACTTTGTTTAAAGAACAGGACCAGTCAGCCGAGTTCACCAGCCAAGAACCAGTATGGACCCTAAGTCCGTGGGGCATTATGGGGCAGGCAGAATACTGCAAAGAAAATCTGGTATATGCAGAGACCTTCTCTGAAATCTGGAGTTACTGTGTTATCACTGAACCTCTTTTAAATGCTTGAAAATGGAAAGATAAAAGAAATCAGGTGAGTTACACAGCTCTTCAGCAGCTCAGGCAAAAATTTAAGATGTGGCAACACTTACCTAGCAAAAAAAAAAGCATATAATTACTGTATTTTTTCCTAATTCAGCAACTCAGGGGCTGGAACACGGGCTGCTTCGAGAAGCACCTCCCGGCAGCGCCGGGCGCACAGCGCCTTCTCCCT
>NW_009723198.1:0-3991 GCF_000703405.1 Apaloderma vittatum
AGATGCGGATTTCACGGCTGCTGAAGCAGAAGAGCCCTCACGGTGGTAGCTATTAAAAAAGAAAAAAAGCCCCCCCCCCACTCCTCCCACCTCCGTGGGCCGAAAGTGACACCCTGCTAGGAAAGGGGTGCTGGAGTCTTGCTGGGGCAGGGCGATGGTGGTGTTCACAAAGGTTGGCTGTTTGCCTTCAGGTTGGTGAGGGGGGTGTAGGTACTTTCTGAACAGTCAGAAATCATTAACAGCTTCCCCAAAACCATGAATTATGGGGTAACTTTTACAGCCTGGCATTCTTTTTCTTTGCCTCTGAGCTCTCCCGTGTGGTTCTGCAATGCCATCAGGGACAGAACCTCTCGAATCCAGTGATTTTTAGCTAATTAATGGGTCTCCAGCACCTGGGAGAGAGACAACACAGATGTCACTTGATCCCTGATTCAGTTTTAAGAGTTTTCCGAACTAAATAAGAAGGCATTACAAGCTCAAGAATAAAAATAAGGTTGGTATCCTCCCATGAATAGTCCTGGAGCCAGAGGAAATGTTTTCCTGTTTTCCCCCCATGGTTCATGGTCTAATTCTCCTTTATTTGCCAGCCTCTGCAGCCATTCGCATTTTGAAAGCACTGCCAGCAGTTCACAGGGAATAAGTAAGGGCAGTAACTCCAAGCCCAGGCTCAGATCCTTGCTAACTGCTAGGCTCGGCTCAGGAGGTCACTGACATTCATCACTACGTAAAATCCACCCAAATTTTCTCCTGAGTTTTCTCTCCAAAGCCCAGGATCTCACAGGGATCCTGCCTTGCTCATACAAGGCAGGATGCCTGTGAAACCCTTGAGGACTAGGGAATTCTGAAGCAAAACCTTCCAGACTGCAGATGCTTATTCAGCACCTCCCTGTATTTTTTCCCTGATTTCCTCCTCTCACAGCATTAGCTCTGTCCTCTGTTTTACTGTCTCTGAGGACAGAAAGTGTGACACAAAAGTTAAAACTGAAGCAGTAAACTGCTTCACCTCAACACACCTGACTCATCTCAAAGGCCTTCACCAATCCTGTATACGCTGAAAAGATCACTTCTTCCTGAAATCTACCATCCTGCCCAGGGACAAAGCTGAAGTCAGTTCTCCTGAAATTAGCTGCACAAAGGGATTTTCTAAACCTTAAAGGAGAGGGAAGGAGCACACAGGGATGGTGGGCTGTAAGCTTATATTCTTGCAGAGACCCGAAGATGTGGGGATCGCTCGCGCGATTTGCCAAAATCCAAGGCCAGCACGTGTTGGGATTGCCGCCTCCACCCCATGCCAGGCAACAAAGGGGAACATCTGGCCAATACTCGGCTTTAATTACCTATTTAGAGTCAGGCTGAATATTTATGCTGCCATTAAACAGCCTCGGAAATAAGAAGCCAAACAACTCCAATACTTGATTTCCTGACAAGAGACTTAAACAGCAGAAACTTTTGCTGCAGATTAAATGTGCTTCAACGGCAATTAATTGTAAGCTTTGAAAATGTATTGAGATAATTAACAAAGGCAGAGGGAAAAAGAAAAGAAACGATCAAGGAACACATAAACACATACCCAAACCCTATACTTTCAGGAAAAAAGCCTGCATGCAGACTAATTTTCCACAATCCCTCAAGCAACAAGACAACACATAAAAATAGCATTTGCTGGGTACAGACATCTTTCCGAATGTCAAGGCAGTGACTACATTATTCAATATCAAGCCAGGTTGCCTAAGTTACACACTCAGCTGTAGGTGTTCTGAATAATGCAGAAGGGGAATATTTGAACACATGTGACTGCTACTTTCAGAAATAAGACCCTTTCCCAGAGACCTTAGTATCTCTTTTCAAAATCTAATGAGAAGAACCAAGTAAAAAAAAATGCATTTGGAATAAAATTAGATTCTCAATCTGAAATATGAAATGAAGTACTAAGGCCCCTTAAATTGTTTCATATAGATAAAAATTAATTATACAGATAAAAACAAATTACAGAAAAATAAAATAACATTATTTTTCCCTCATCATCTCCCTTGGAAACCAATAGAAAAGCACATTTCATATGAAACAAAAATACTGTTTTAAAAGGTCATTGTATCAAATGAGCCTTCCCTGGGGCTGAACAGACTTCATTTTTATTATTTACTCCATGGGAAGTTTGTCATTTTTATAGTCATTCTGACAAGTTGTTTGGAATCTGTGGTCTTAATGGTTTGTTATTTTATAAGCATAACAGAAAATGAGTCTAAATATAATGATTAAAACCTAAAAATAGTGTGACTGGGTAGATTTTGAAAAGGATGGCGCAAGTAGTCAGGTGCGTTCTCTGAATACCTGTTCTTAGGAACACCTAAGTGAACTAATTAGCTTGTCTCTTACACAAGATTCAACTTTAGTGGGGCTCTGGAAGGAACTTTTTCCTTCTCAATGAACTAACATGGGCTGGCTTATGACATTGCAGGGGAGTAGCAACAGAAAGGAAGAACCTTTTTTTGACTCCAAAACAACAAAGTGTTACTCTGTCAGACAACCAAGGCATCCATCAGTGTGAAATTCAAGCACAAACCCCGTACTTGTCACGGTATTACTCTGACTATGAGGAGAAACGTGATTTCTGTAGTAGCTTTGAGCAGATGTCTACTCTAAGCTCCCTCTTAAGCACCTACTTGGAACTGAGCACCTCTCAAGCACAATCAAGAATGGTGATTTAATGTGCTGTCTTTTGCATCCGCAGAGCACTTCTCATCCTACCTAGGTGATCTGCAGAAAGCTGCAGCCTCAAACCACTGAATTCATCACACAAGGGGTGCAGGTATGCTGGCAGAAACTGACAGTACAAAAATAAGAGCTGTTTAACCTAGCTATGATTGTGGCAGAGCTACCACATACATGTATGTAATGCATTAGCATCAATCAAAATTTCATGAGAAAACTGAAGATTACCACAGTGTCCTTCCAGGGCCATATTCTCATGTTGTGAGTGCTACACAAAAGCGTGCTTAGTCAGTGAAAAGAGCTGTGTGCTTCTCACACGTGGTTACAAGGCTCTAAGCAAGGCACTGGTGGGCTAGCACTGAGAATCAGTGAGCTGTGAGCACTAGGCACAGAGACCTGGAAGGACCGTAGGCATTCGCATATTGCTTCTGATGCACCTGACAGCAAGATGTACAGACATTATTACAGACAGAGAGATCAGTGTGCTGCTGAAGCCCAACACCCAGCCCAATACTGGTACCAGGGAGAGATGTATCCTTAAAAACCACACCGTGTTTAAAACAGAAGAAGAGGAAACAGGTAAGTTTGTATCCTTAAAAACGGCATCACATTTAAAACAAAAATCATAGAATCATAGAATAGTTTCAGCTGGAAGAGACCTTGAAGATCATTGAGTCCAGCCTTTGCCTCAGCCCTATCAACCCACTAAACTATGTCCCCCAATGCAACATCCACCCGTCTCTTAAACACTTCCAGGGACAGTGATTCAACCCCCTCCCTGTGCAGCCTGTTCCAAGGCCTGAAAACCCTCTCAGAAAATAAATTCTTCCTGGTACCTGACCTGAACCTCCCTTGGTCCAATTTAAATCCATTTCCCCTCATCCTATCACTCTCTACTAGGGAGAATAGACCAACTTCTGCCTCGCTGCAGCCACCCTTTAGTTGTAGAGAGCGAGGAGGTCTCCCTTCAATCTTCTCTTCTCCAGGCTAAACAGTCCCAGATCCCTCAGCCTTTCCTCACAAGACTTGTGTTCTAAGCCCTTTCCCAGCTTGGCAGCTGCCTCTGTACCCTCTCCAGCACCTCAGTGTCCCTCCTGTAGTGAGGGGCCCAAAACTGGACACAAGACTCAAGGTGAAGCCTCACCAAAGCTGGATACAGAGGCATGATCACCTCCCTGCTCCTGCTCACTGCACTATTTCTGATCCAGGCCAGGATGCCGTTGGCCTTCTTGGCCACCTGGGCATACTGCTGGCTCATGTTCAGCCGGCCATCTACTGA
>NW_009723198.1:4012-22970 GCF_000703405.1 Apaloderma vittatum
CCAGCCACTCCTCCCCAAGCCTGTAGTGCTGCTGGGGACTGTTGTGGCCGAACTGCAGGACCTGGCATTTGGCTTTATTGAATTTCATTGAGTTGGCCTTGGCCCAGTGATCCAGCCTAAGTTTGTATCCTTAAAAACCACACCACATTTAAAACAGAAGAGGAAGCAGGTAAGCAGGTACATGTCAGCTTAAGGGTTTCCCTTCTTAAGATATTTGAAAAACCGTGTGGAGAGTATACAAATGTAAATGTCAACTCAGATCCTCCAGATTAGTACAGAATGAATTGGAAGAGTCGGCATTATAATGCACATTAAATTTCATCCACCTCACTCTGTATCTAGGAGGTAGAAGAGTCACACTGCGACACACACGTGGACAGAGAAATAAAAGAAGTTCAAAGGCCAACTGAAGAAATGCAAGCTAGTAAAGTCATAGAGAAAACAAGAGAAAGAACATGGAGTGACAGAATGCATTGAGTTGGAAGGGACCTTTAAAGGTCATCTAGTGCAACCCCCCTGCAGTGAGCACGGACACCTTTAGATCGGGTTGCTCCATCAAGTCTGACCTTGAATGCCTCCAGGGATGGAGCCTCCACCACCTCTCTGTGCAACCTGTTCCCGTGTTTCACCACCCTCATAGTAAAGAACTTCTTCCTAATATCTAATCTAAATCTACCCTGCTGTAGTTTAAACCATTGCCCCTCATCCTATCACCACACACCCTTGTAAGCAGTCCCTCCCCAGCTTTCCTGTAGCCCCCTTCAAGTGCTGGAAGGCCACTGTATGGTCTCCCATGACCAGTTTTACAAGAAACTGCCTGCAGTACACAGAGGAATCTGTACCTCTACCTAGGGCTGAACAAACTGATTACTTACTGGAGTAAATCTCGACGAATTCCATTGAATTCCAACTTCCACCTGACATACAACAATGCAGCAGGACTAGGACATTTTAGTTTTTGAAAGAAAATGCAAATAACCAAAAACCCTTTGACACTCTTAAGGAGTACTTGGTGGATACTGAAAATGTTTTTAACATTATAAACATATTTTGGTAAGTATTACAACCTTTACCATTTCCTGTATATGAACATTATATGATTCAAATTTTACTTGTAAGCATATTATCCAAAAAGAAAAGGCTAAACTGTTGCAAAAGATGTTTTACAAAGGTATGCCTTACAAATGCTCTTGAAACATCATCTGCAAATATAAGTGATGTTTGGATCATAACCTTTTCTTTAAAGAATAATATTTGAAAAAAACTTATATTTAGAACATCAGATGTTACCATTTCTTCAATCATGGGTAGATAAAGCATAGTAAATCACACAGATGAAGAAAGAAATGTAGATACTCCTAGACATAGTGGAAGTGGATATTTCAGTGGATATTAATCCACTGGATGAAATATATTCTAAAAAATATTTAAGAAAATTTCAATAGCTAACACATTTTTAAAAATTAAAAGGCTAAATCGTCAGTCAGTCACTATAAGTCATTTATTTCCTTTTAGTTAAAATGTCTGAAATGAATGATGTCTTGAGCATCATCAACATTCGAGCCTCAACAATTCTGTGATTCTGTGATTTTCTCAAAATCTTGATGTGCCCCTCCTCTCTGTACATTCCTTCTTAACTACTACATGCTTCTATTTTTGGACTCTAATGAGGGCACACACGTAAAATATATAATATCCCAAATGAACAGTGTGAGATTTTCCACTCAATAGCTAATTTATCTCACCTAAAATTACACGAGACCTCTGATTGCTTTTTTTCCCCCTAATCAACAAAGGGATGCCAATTCTGTAACATTATGCTACTCTATCTCTTGCTGTAAAATCTTTCTGAAGAGAGATATCAATAGCAGTTGTTGATGGTGTCTAAATAGGAAGACTAGTACACTAAAATAAAGACTATGAATCAGTAAAGTCATATTATTCCTGTAAAGGTGAGGAACTACCATGAGTAGCAGCAAGTAATTAAAAAGTCAAATTATGTAGTAACTAACAATCCGAGTCATCTAGCACAGACATGACTATTTTTAAGAGAAGTAGTTCATCTTATGCAAGATTATCAGCACTGAAGTATGTAATATATTCGACTTCTATAAATGAATACTGAATTCATTACAACAGCTACATGAAAACCAGAAGCAAAAATAACCTATTTCCTGTATTTACACAAATGTAAATGAAAATACAGTTTGTCTCTGACTTCTGAATTCAATAACAGATAACGAAAAAAAATAAGATGGCAAAGCTACAGACTTAAAACATAACTGAAATCAGAAACCACAATTCAAATCTTAGATAAGCCCATTACTTGTCCATTCTCATTTAAAAACAACAAATTGCACCAAAATCTTTATAAGTGGCACATACAATGCAAGAAACACCCTTCCTTTTATCTGATCTGCTGGATTTGCCAGTGGTATTCTCAATAAAGATTTATTGGTTTAGTCATCTTTGCCAGCAGAAAAGAATGTTGTTGACATTCCTTTAAATGTTTAGCCTAAATTATCACTAAAGTGCTGAAGTCTGGTAATTAAATAAACCAAGATTTAGTTCAGAAGAAAAACTAATACTCCTTTACATGTTGCCACTTTCTTAAACTTAACTACAATAAAGATGAAGCTTTAATCCCTGGAAGAAACATAATGAAACCTTATTAATTTGCTTTTTCATTGACAAAAGAAGAAACACATAGCATTGATCCCATCAGCTACAAAAAAAAAGATCTGTTTCCTATTTCTTGGTGAAGATTACCATTTGAAAAAAGACAGGGCTGATTAATTAATTAGACTGTCTATGCATGCATATTTTATAAAACCAGAATTTTGACTGGCCACAAAAATAGTCCATGCCTTTTTTGTGCATCAGAATGATGGCAAATTCTGGTTGCAGCTTCTTTAAGCTGGATTCAGTTTATTTAAACCTACGGAAAATCTCCCATTGCTGTCAATAATGTTAAATCGGGCCCTGAAAGGCTGAGGTCAGCTGACAGCTCTCTTGGTACCCGGGAACTGTGTAACAGGGGTTGTAATGTATCCCAGTGTTTCTAACTCTTCAGCTGGCACTTCATTCATCTGTGCTGTCACACAGAAATGGATCGTCTCCATCCTCAGAATTTGGATTCAGATGTTTTAAGAAGTCTGCTACACAACAGGAGTTTGGAGGTGGTTTGTTTGGGGGTTTATTTTTAAGAGGAGGACAGAACGTGCTAAAAAGGAGACTAGATTTCTTTCATGCTCTTGTACCAGATCTCAGCAAGGGCATTTGGAAACCCAAATAGAGCAAATGCACCGAGATTAATGTGTCCCCACTTTAGTTCATCCAAGGTCTCCTCTTTGAAACACGGGGCAGTAGAAGTAACCGTAGGTGCTTCTTTAAAATCAGTTCTGCAGAAAATATGTGTCAATTAAAAAAGACATCACCACAGGAAACCCCATTTGGTTTGTTTAGAATGGCAGCATAACATTTCATATGAAAAGAAGTGCTTGACACTGTTTATAAATAGTGAAATGTGTGTAAAAACACTGTTCAAATCCATTTGACATCTCTCTTCCAAAGGACTGTATTTTTGGCTGAGTCTGTATTTTCAGTCCTTTTCCTTAAGCTTGAGTATGACTGCTCTGTTATTTAGAAAGTAGTGACCTTCTTTTATTAATATAAAGAATGGGCAATTTTAAATTTGAATGTACAGAACTACTGCCATTAAAGTATAAATTAATGCAGCACACAATGCAGGAGCAGTCCTCCTCCTGGAAAAGCCTTCTCCCAAAGAAATGGAAAAGAAACAGTAAGAGGCAACAACCTGGTATCAAATCAAATGTTTCACTAGCATAATTCTGGTGCTAGCATAAAGTAGGTCTTCAGATTTTGTGACTTAAATAAAAACGGGTAGTAAACAAAAAATAAACGTAAAGGTACTGCTCAAGAGACAGAAGGAGCACATGGTGAGGAAGGAACAGAGAGGAGTGACTGCTGAGAGAAGAATAACCATGAGGAGATAAGAATAGTATTTTCTAAAACAAGGTCATTGCAGAAAAGGTTTCAGATTCCAGTCTATGTTTATAGCCTTTGGTGTCAAGCTGTCTAAGAACAGCTCCAGAAAGATTGACTTTGTAAAAGCAAATTTTCTCTGTCATCCTTTTTCTCACCCGAGGTGCTATCTGTCAAGGCCTATAAACTTCACCGTAGATAGATTATGTTAATAAGACATGAAATACGGTATATAGCTACAGGGAAAATTGTGTGCTTGCATCAAATGCATCTTCCTGTTCACCAATGCAAGATCCAAGGGACACTTTCTACAGATAAATGGGTTTGAAATTACATTAATTTAAAATTGTGTTCCCAGTCATAAATGGCCCAAACAGAAAATGGACATGTAAGCAATCCAAACATTGCCATGAATAACTATAGTGAGCCTTCCTTCTTCAGACTTTCAATGCTAGATATTTAATCAATACACTTAACTCTCCTCACCTCAATTTGGCACTTGAGGTAACTCGAAGCAGAGGTTTTAAAGTCAGTCTTCCACAGGCATCCTTACTCATTTTCCATAGCACTGCATGCGGACTGGGAGGGCTCAGTATGTCTCAGGACTTGAGGCAGGCAAAACAACAGTTCAGAAACACTTGCTAATTCTGAATGGTTAATTTTAGATTTTCAAAGAGTCTAACTAACTGCTGCTTTCTCTGAGATGCAGCTGCTCAACAGGAGAAAGAGAAAAAGTCCAGCACTTAGAGCACTCAGAGACAACTAGATGCCTATCCTGATTTTCAAACACAGGGAGGCACCTAATCCTCAGTGAAAATCACAGGAGATTGACTGCAGAATTGCTTTTCACAGCCAGCTGGAAAGCTACCTCCATTTCTAGGTCCTTTGACAACCTCACTGGTGCAAGTACTTTTCTCTGTAATAGATGTTTCTGTGTATCCTTGTGTTTGCAACTTTTTATACTCTGTTTGCAATTAGGGGGATCTTTGCAGGAAGGAAAATTAAGTTTGCCTTGAGTTAGTTCTCATAAAACTGTCTTCCTACAGGTACCTGAAATTTCCAGGACTTTGAACGACTGGATACATACAGTTATCACTGACAAAGAAGGGAAGTAGTTGTACTTGCATGAGAAATCTTGTGTGTTATGTATGAACAAGTTTTTCATGGATACATACTATCATTTCCTCTTGATGTGGTACAGTTTATAGACAAACCCACAATTTTAGATGAGCAATTACAATCATAATTCCTTTCATTTCATCGCTAAATCTCCTCTTTATAGGCTTTTCTGTTCGTTATGCTTCAGTTTTTGGCTAGCCCTTCTCAACTGGTACAGCTGAGCAGAGGGATTAGAGAAGAGTTATAGACCGGCCTCTTTCTAGACCCTTGTTTAGCAGTTGGGGGCCACTGCTATCTCCAGGCGTATTTCTAAGCCTGTAGGTACCTGAATTACTGCCAACTGGTAGATGCGGATATTCTTTCATAGCTAATAAGCTGTCTGCAGCTTCAGTTCCAGCTAACACCTCGGGATCTGAAGCAGGATGCATTAAGCACTACACTATGTGTTTGCACTGCTAGTGCCTTCTGAGCCTTTCAGATGCTTTAAGTACACCCAAGGCAAAAAGTGACCAGCTGTCCAGATGTATATAGTGGAAGAGAGAGGTGCCTGACTTTCCCTGCTTCCAAGGAAACAACTGTTCTGGCGTTCTAACAAGGAGACGTGAACTTTCTCTTGCAATGATCTTTCTGAATCCTACTCAGCAGATACCAGCGTTCTGCAGGCCTATCTACCACTTTCTTCATGTACCTTGCTCACACACTCATGGTGATGATCCAGACATGCCTCTAACTCCAGAAGAAATTTCATGTTTAAGAATTCCAAAGGAAGTGCCTGCTTGCACAAAGACCATCTTAGTGCCATCACAGCTCTTGACACTCCTGTCTTGGCTAGTTAAGATTTTCTCTCCCCGTAGCTGACATCTGTGGAGCTGCTCTGGGTTATTCATCTCTTCCCTATAAATTGCTGGAGGGAATCCTGGAGCTGAGGACTTCATTTAGCTACAAGGCTCACTGGAGACAGGCAGCAACAGGCACTGAAGTGTTCAAAGGCCTTTAAAGGTCTAGGCCTAAGCCAGCTGGATTTCTTTTTTTATCACAGCAAGAGGTCTTTTAAATACCTTGACGTGAGTAATGTCATTTATCACAGATGAGCAAAACAATAAGCCTGGAAAGTACTTAAAATGTTAAATCTTTAAAGGAAAGATCTCCTAAACTCTCTCTAAAAATAAAATCAAAATCTATTGAGAATTCAGAACAGTTGGTTAGTGTCCATGTGAGACATCCACCTTTCATCTGTAAAGAGAAGGATGTAATAACATGAATCCACTGAGGGATGCATATCTGCCTTAGTGTCTTCGTTTTCAGGTAAACTGCTAGCCAGGCTGTCTGCACTGCTCAGTTCTGCAGTGTAACATAATCTGAAACATACACCACAGTACTGCAGAGATGCTAGATTTAATTTATATGCCTAAATTAAACAGACTTAGGATGGAAAGCTGAAGCCAAATGTGGATACATATTTGAAAGTAACTAAGAGGGATGTAAGGCATGTGCTTTCGTAGTACAAGACAAAAAGTTTGACCATAACTTTGTACTTGCCTGCCTGACAGCCACTCCCACAAACCTACAAACACTGCTAAAAAGGTACAAATTAAATTCTTTGCAGAATTTCCCCAGCAGAGGTTCCTCACTCCTTCCCATGGAACTCAATCAGTTCTGCAGGAAAATCTATGAGAACAGAAGAACATTATGTCCTAATCAAAAGCTCAAAGGGTGCAAAAGAGGCAAGTTAAATACATGTCCATCAGCTCAAGGTTCCCTAACTCCTTGTATCCAACTCCCTCAGGGTTTAAAGTAGGGAAGAGAGGAACGTGGCTGTAAGTCTCTTGCTGTTATATCAACCTCTGCAGCTAGAAGTCATCCAGGCACATGACTGGATGCAAACTCTTCAGGACTTTGAACACTTGAATCATTCTATTTAAAAAAGGCAGCAACCACTTTCCACAGCAGCCAAAGTTTCCAGTGATTGTGCTATATTACTCAACATACCATATACTACACTAATCTATTCAAGAGGTGACAGAGGCACAGAAAACTGTGTAAGGCCAGTATCTGAAAGGAAAGGTTGCAGACTCTTGAGCAAATGCAGATGATAAAAGCATTCCTGGCGGTTGTTGCTATCTAAGCATTCTGGAACCGCCAAGGACATCTTCAGGATGGCACAATATCATTTTCAGAAACTCCACTCTTATTATCTGTTTTGTTTGTGCTGTGCTTCTTTTGTCCCTCAGCAACCTTGCATGACTCTCTTTAAGGCCAATGGAAGTTAAACATGGACAGGCAAGAGCAAAATGGAAAGCAGCTCCTTACAAAACAGCCATACATAGGCTTTGAGTTGCCAGACAAACCTGCATGCAGTAACATTTCCGGATGAATGTCACTTTGATTTGCCCCTTCAGGCCCAAACATGTACCATAGATCTAGTCAGGAATCAAAACCACAATTGCCAACATGTTGGCGATGAACTGAACTCATCTTAAAAACAGAAGTAAAACTACACACAAAACCCAAATGCAAAACAACAAACATCTAAAATAAAAGCTAAACCGATCCGAGAGAACATAACTCTGTGATAGCGCCCCTACACTTCACAGAAGCAACAAACGATGATGCGCTGCTCAGACAAAAACCTGTTTGGCCCAATGTCTGAGTTTTACAATAAATTTGTATCTTTAGCTTATCATTCCTTCCTAGGCGTAAATCAAGTCGCCTGGAGGCTTCATTCAGTGCTCTCTACCAAACATATAAGTGCTCAGTCACTGGCAAAATATTTGTACCTTCTCAGTGTTATTCTCACTGTACCTGCTTTTTGACCATCCCCATGCGTGGCATACAACGTGCAAAAAAATGTTATGACAGAAGCTCCAGAACCACCCAGCCAGCACTTAGTGCATAGATAATGACACTGTCCCAGCTGGTTAATGTGCCCTTTGACATGATCTTTTTCTTCAGCCAAGTTAATATGCAAGCTTAATTTGAGAGGAAATCAATCAAGTTCTGCTTACAATTCCAACAGTGCAAATCTGAAGCAAGCTCATTGTTCTATTCCCAGTGTTTCAGAAACACAAAGACAGTATTTTAGATCAAGAGTGGTGTTAATTGTGACGCATATCTAAAATCAGACACTAGTAATGCAGAAAGATTACATTTTAGGTTAGTAACAGCATCCTAACATTGCACAAGGAAAATAAACGCAAGGCAGCTTCAGGAGGAATAATTTTAATACCCTGCAAACACGACTAAATTGCAAACAAGAAAGCTTGCTGTCCTTGGTGAACGCACCATTCAGTAGCTATCAAGACATAAGCAAAAGTGTAAGAAGTAGAGACGAAGAGAAAAATTCCTACAGTTTGTTCTACAGCTGTAGGACAATGCTCTGTTGACACACGACTCTGCCTGATCAGACTCATCTAATCAGAAGAGGGAACCTTAATTCCAAAATCTACCAAACATCTTCAATCAGAAGGAATCCTGAAGAGTTACAAACACGCTATGTATGCCAAGAAAGTAGAAGACAAGACATGCTGTAAGAATATCAAATGGTGAGATGGAACATTCCCGAAGAGAAGATAGCTAGTCAACTGCTAAAACAATCATCCGCCCTACGATGCCGGCAGCCACACCAGAATCACACTTTGCAGCCACCAACAAGTGAGCACAAGAAGAGGCTCCAGTGTTCAAACAAAATTAAGGAGGATACTAGTGACGATCTTGTTTCTTGAGGATATCTTATGTATTTCTGGAAATGCTCCTGTGCAGGCAGGAGATACCTTTACCTAGGCCCAAGCAAATTACAGTGAGTTCCCACACTTCAGCTAACATTGCAGCAGCTGAACAACTCTTATAGAAATCTTTGTGAACAAAAAGCAGCCCAGCACATAAACAAAGGTTTTTGAGACTCGGGGGTAACAATCTCACAGACATGAATCTGCCTCGACATCTTCTTTTCTGCATGTTATTGATTAGCTTAAAGTTTTCATTTTAAATTATAGCTTTTACTGTAAATCACAGCTTTATTTTTTTAATTATAGCTTTTACTATATTTTTTCTTATTATTTTACTTTCAGCATTAGGATATAAAACAGCTATGTATTGCAACTGTGTCAGGAGACTGGAATTAGGAGTAGTAGTACAGACATGCCAGAGATGACAGACATAGAAGACATGTCATAAAAGGCATAATATCATTGAAGCTTAAGTTGAAGCACTACTACAAAATACAGAATTGCTGCCCTGTGACACACTTATTACAGGTTATATTTAATCTTGTATATTTTTTCTTGTGCTAAATTTTGATTGTTTCTTTTGCTTAAGATAACAATCCAAATCTGATGTCCTAATTACAAACTTCACTAGTTTCTAGGATGTTGAGGACTAAAAAATTAAGGATACAGCTGCATCATGTCACTCAAACTATTCCCCTTCTCACTCAAAACACGAGGGTTAGCTCAGAAATGCACCGGAAAGGTTTCCACCACTTTTGCCACCTGCAAACTCTGGCCAGTCAGGGACAACGAGCAAAGAGTTCTCAAATAAGGGTAGTGAATAAATAGTCTCCAGCTGCACATCAGTGGGAAAAATCTGACCTTTCCTAAACCGACCAAGAAGATCCTCTGTGTCTAATACATCAATATGTGCGTAAACAAACAACAGCTAAAACCTACAACAACAGCTCCTTGCCTTTTCGTATAGAAAAGCTTTTCAGAAGCATACAGACGGGTGAGCCCCAAACTCTCCCCTTTTGGAGAATGTCTGTTGAAATCATAGCTGGAATCCACAGGTAAATACACCTTGTCCTTACTTTTATCACATATATGTTTTATGTTTCTTATTATTTACCCTACTGATTCAGTTTGCTGAACACTCCTAATGTAATTTTTGTGTTATAAGACACATTAGCACTGGTGTTTTCTCTGGGTGGCTCTTAAAATGGATTTAATGGTTTCTTGCCTGCCTTTCCTATTTATTTTTTCACAAGTTTACAGCTTGTTCAGAAACATGCTGCTCTTGTAATCTTTTGCTGGGCCTGCTGTTCTCTTCATGTTACTATATTACGTCTTAAGCTACATTAGGATGACTTGGAAATTGAGAAACAGGATTAATTCCTTGTTATTAATCTTTATGACTGTAACAACGCCTAATGGGAAACTGGAAGGAATTCAGAGAAGAGTGAAACTGATTAAGGTGCTTGAGCAGTACATATTTAATTACTTTCAGAAAGCAGTGGCTAACTAACATGGGTGTAAGCAGTGTTACCTAACCTTTGACAAGGAACTGAGGAATATGGGATCAGACTCACGGTAAAGTTCAAAAAACTATAACAGGATGATAGGATGAAGAAGGAATGTTTATACTAAATACCAGAAGGTATTTTAAAATTGTAAATCTGAAATTCTGAATCTATCAAATGGGAAAATTAAGGGCAAAAGAGCACAAATATTCTGTAAAAGATTATGTCATATTAACAGAGGGAAGGGAATTACCTCATGAACTACTTCTTTTTGTATGTTCTTCTAGAATTTTATCAGACTATTCTTTTTTTTTTATGTCATTATAAGTCAATTCTCATGAATCTGTGAGTCATTCTTACAGAAAGGAGAAAGTGATCAGACGTCATGAACTGTTTAGATACAGTACTAAATCTGTTTATCTGCAAGGTTCTAAATGAAATTCTGTTATTTTAGAACACAAAAGAATCAGACTTTGATTTTTATGGTGTCCTAATCATGGCCCATGTCCTAAGCCATGTTTTGCTGAGAAGATAGGCAACAGTGTCCAGAAGATTCTACAGCTGGAATGTTAATCTTTTTACAAAATTTCATCAGCTGTTGTGGTGTGCAAACAAGGAACTGAATCCTTTGGAGAAGATGACCTTAAGGGCATTAGATATGCTGGAAATATAAAAAAATCTCCTTTGGGAGTGATAGGAGGGAAGGCAGGAATTTAGTAACATATTACTAGATGAAAGAAAGGGCCCTTTTTGCTACCAACTGCAATCTCATTACAGTTTTGTGATGCTTAATCAAAATCACTTCTTGGCAGACAGCTTCTAAAGGTTGAGGCCAAATGACAATGTTTGAAAAATCAAAGGAAATCTACTGCTAAATGTTAAGGATAAATTTCTGCTTGATACAATATGTTTGTAAAAGGTCCTAAAATAATGGGCAAGCATCAAGAGATGTAAGAGAGAGGACGGAAATATCTTTCTGGGCTTAGAGAAGAGCTTCATGGCAACCTCTTCTGATGGTTCAAGTTGTCCAGTTGTTCCAGCTAAATAGATCACATACCTTCTGCCTATATCACAGAATCATAGAATCATTCAGTTTGGAAAAGACCTTTGGGATCATTGAGTCCATCCGCTAATGCTACTCTGCAAAGCACACTCCTAAACCATATCCTCCACCACCACATCTAAACGATCTTTAAACACATCCAGAGGTGGTGACTCAGTCACCTCCCTGGGCAGCCTATTCCCGTTGCAGTTTGAAGCCATTCCTTCTTGTTCTATTGCTGGTTACCTGTGAGAAAAGACCAGCACCAACCTCTCTACAATGTCTTTCCAGGTAGTTGTAGAGAGTGAAGAGGTCTCCCCTCAGCCTTCTCTTCAAACCAAACATACCCAGCTCCCTCAATCACTCTTCAAAAGATTTATTCTCCAGGCCCTTCATCAGCTTCGTCCCTCTCCTCTGCACTCAGTCCAGCAGCTCGAGATCTCTCTTGTACGGAGGTGCCCAAAACTGGACATGACACTCAAGGTGTGGCCTCACCAGTGCCCGGTACAGGGGGACAATCCCCGCCGTACTCCTGCTGGCCACACTATTTCTAATGCAAGCCAGGATGTTGTTAGCCATCAAATGGCAGGAGAATGCCATGTGCTGTGACCTTTCTCCTGGCATGGTGTAGCTAATCATACAGCATGTCCATGCTTCTAGGCAGTTTCATTGCACCTCCATAGATTTATATAATCGACCACGGGAACTGAGCCTGACTGAAGGTGCTCTATGTCTGTATTTGCAGCGTTTGGGACAGATGGCAGCAACGCTGCCATGGTGACACTCCCTGAGCACTTCACGCAACCTGTTTCTGGCTGTTAGGTTTCTTAAATATCCCTCAGGCTCCAGCACAGAACTACCTGTGGCACACACGGATCGTTCAGGTGTGGCAGCTTGCTCTTTTAACCGTTTTTTATCTGGAAGACCCTGAGCTTGCCTATCACACATGTTATGAAATAGTGGGGTGTCACCTAAGGAAATAACAGTGGAGAGAAGAGGCCTGCTGCAGTCAACTATTCATCCAGCCTGCAGCACATTAGGAAATCAGCAGTTGGTGTTCACCATAAGATATTTCACATACAGTTAGTATTGACTGCACCTGGGCAAATTCCTCAATTAATGTCTGTGTTTGTGTAATTGTCTGCAAACCCACAAAGCTGGGATTTTTCTGCGGCTCCTAAAGAAAGCTAGGCACCAACTCCCAACAAGGTATAAAGCTCAAACGTTTTACCCACCTTTGAAAATCTTAGCCAAAGTGACCAGTTTAATTTCCTCAGAAGCAGCCCCTAGAAGCTAGCTGTGTAACCGCTGCGACTCAGCAGGCCTTAAGCTAACAGCTCTCCATTCCCAGAAGGGAAGGAAAGCAGCCCAGTTCTGGAATTTGACCCTCAACTACCAGAACTCAACAACTATCAAACCACATTGTGACACTCCTTACTTACACACTGGAAGAAAGTTAAATTTCAACAAATGTGAGCTGTGAGGGATGGGCTGTCTCCCACTTAAAACCCTGTCATACTTCTTGCTACTTTGGTTTTGCAATTGTTTCAAAACTATGCTTTGGATTATGGATAGGAATCCTTTAGAATGAATAAATAAAGGAGACAGAGCAATTCTGCAGTATCATTCTCCCACACACCCCCCTTTCTTTCACTTTATAGGAACAGCCAGGACCAATGCAGAGGGTGCTTGACTTGGCAGTTAATGACCAAGGCAAAATGTTACGTATAAAAACTTATCTTCCAAGAAACACTCAGTTTAGCAGTTATCACTAACTGACACAGAGGAAAGATCAGACTCTAAGCATTCAGAGAATCCATTTCTCCTTATCTGTCAGTGAGTTAATTGCTGCCTCTTTCTCCACCTCAAGAGAGGCACCAGCCACTGATGAAACCAGAGTGACCAATTTTTGAAAGAGTCCCATGCATTGACCCAGAGTTTTCCAAGTGACCTTTCAAAGGCTGTTCTGTGGTGCTTCTTAGAAAACACATTGGAATTGTGATCTTTCTTTGCTGTCCCTAATTATAAAGCTAATCCAATTCTCACTAAATACATCAGCGGTTTTAATATTGGCTTCAGCCGGAGGGGAAACGTGGTGTTCTGTGTGACATTCAGAAATGATCTACTGCTCAAAAGGTCATGAAACCCGGAATCAAGAAGCTGTAACTTGTTCAAGTTACTCTCATGCTCTAGGGCTTATTGAAAAGAAGCTTATATTGCTTTTCAAAGACCTTCTGTGTGGATATATTTAACCAGATCCTTGGGAAAATCCTTCTTGGGCTAAAATTAGGATTCGACGACCCTAGAAGATGAAAGTTTCTGTAACACCTGATAAAAAGTAAAATGAGAGAATTACTGGTTTTCGGACTAGTTTAGCAGACTGCTTGTCTTTATCCAACGATACACTGCCATCGTGTGGTTCAGTATATCAACAACAATATTGATTAAAACCCAATATTCCTAGGATGTTTTCATGGATCTTTTATAGGCTTTAACTTCTATTATCCAAATAATGTAACAATTTTATGCTTTCAGGGTACTTATTGAAAGTTGCCTCCCCCAAAATTCTTTTTCTTCCCTTGAATTTTGTTTTTAATAGCTAATCTTGCTTTTAAAAAACTTCTGTCCTCATAGTGGTAGGAAGTCAATGCTGTCCAGAAAAGTTGATTCGTAGGTAGCACTTTATCTACGATAGTAGAATAGACTAAATAGACTAGACCAGACTAGAATAGAGACTATTTCAGTTGGAAGGGACCTACAATGATCATCTAGTCCAACTCCCTGACCACTTTAGGGCTGGACACAAGTTAACATGATTATGTTGTTAAGGGCATTGTCCAAATGCCTCTTAAACAGTGACAGGCTTGGGACATTGACCACCTCTCTAGGAAGTGTGTTGCAGCATTTGATCACCCTCTCGGTAAAGAAATGCTTCCTAACGTCCATTCGAAACCTCACTTGGCACAGCTCTGAACCATTCACAGAAATCACAGAATGTCAGGGGTTGGAAGGTACCTCAAAAGATCATCTAGTCCAGCCCCCCTGCCAGAGCAGGATCACCTACAGCAGGTCACACAGGAACGCGTCCAGGCGGGGTTTGAATGTCTCCAGAGAAGGAGACCCCACAATGTCCCTGGGCAGCCTGTGCCAGGGCTCTGTCACCCTCATAGTGAAAAAGTTTTTTCTAATATTTTTGTGGAACCTCCTGTGTTCCAGCTTGAACCCATTGCCCCTTGTCCTGTCATTGGACGCCGCTGAAAAGAGCCTGGCTCCGTCCTCCTGACACTTCCCCTTGACATATTTATAAACACTAATGAGGTCACCCCTCAGCCTCCTCTTCCCCAAACTAAAGAGACTCAGCTCTTTCCCGTGTGTCCTGTCACTAGATGCCAGGAAAAAGAGATCAGCACTTCCCTCTCCCCCTCCTCAGGAAGCTCCAGAGAGCCATGAGATTGTCCCTCAGCCTCCTTTTCTCCAGACTAGACAAGCCCAGAACCCTCAGACACTCCTCGTAGGACATTCCTTCCAGCCCTTTCACCAGCTTTGCTGCCCTCCTCTGGACTTGATTTAAGGACCTTCGCATCCTTCTCTCTCTCTCCCCATTTATACTTGTGAAGAATCTAGCATTTGGATTTGTTAAATTTCACTACATTAACCATTGCTCAACACTGCAATCTATCTAGATCCCTCTGCAAGACATTTTTTCACTCCAGAGAGTTAACAGCACCTCACATTTTTGTATCATCAGCAAACTTGCTAATGGGGCTTTCTACCCCTGCACCCAGAGCTTTGATAAATACATTGAACAGAACTGGCCTTAGAACTGAGCCCTGAGGAACACCACTGCGGTGCTTTTTAAGAATTTGAACCTGACATGGTAGGCTGTCACAGGTACAAGCTCACAGCTGTCATTGCACAGTAAACAAGCACCAGTTTGCTTTAAAGGTCTGTCTATACTTTTATCCACAAGGACATTCAGTCGCTACTTTCAAATAAGCAACTCACAGAAGACAGCATTCAAAACTCATGCCAGGTATTTGTTATTGTGGGTTCTGGGAATAAGGTCCTCCTGACTCAATCATCAGTGCAATTACATTACATCCCAGAACGTAGTAATAAATATTGTTTTGATCTAAAGTTAATAAAAAAATCAAATGTGGCATTTATATACAAACTTGTAAATATCATTCACATGCATAGATTTATAAATATACAAACACCTAAATTTATATTACCCTTTATATATTCAGTTTCCTCTTTTTATAGCATAGCCCTTAGCTGCTGTACTGAGAGGATAGCTACAGATAGATACAACCTGGAGTATCCCACAGGTGGCTCAATATGTCACGCCATATACTGCATTACATCACTTTCTATTATGTCCCATGAAATACAATTTACAAATCATAGAATCAAAGAATGTTGGGGGTTGGAAGGGGCCTCTAGAGATCATCTAGTCCAACCCCCCTGCCAGAGCAGGATCCCCTAGGGCAGCCACACAGGAACGCATCCAGGTGGGTTTGAAAGTCTCCAGAGAAGGAGACTCCACACCCTCTCTGGGCAGCCTGTGCCAGGGCTCCGGCACCCTCACAATAAAGAAGTTTCTCCTCATGTTGAGGTGGAACTTCCTATGTTCTAACTTAAACCCGTTATTCCTTGTCCTATTGCTGGGCACCACTGAGAAGAGACTGGCACCTTCCTCTTGACACCTACCCCTCAGATATTTATACACATTAATAAAGTCCCCTCTCAGCCGTCTCCTTTCAAGGCTACAAATCCTTCCCGTCTTTCCAAGGCTAAAATCCTTCCCCATTTCCCCTATTTCGCCGTTTCTGCATCACTTTTCTTACGAAGTATGTGCAGCCGGATGCAGTAACCCGGAGGAGGGCGTCCTCTTGCTTTGGATAATCAATGACCCGGGCCCCCGGAGCCCAGCCCAGGCAGCCGTGGGGTGGGGATGGCGAAGGACCCGACATCAGCAGCGACTGCGCCACAGGAGACAGGTGAGTACACGGAGCTAAGACACTCGGCAATCCCCCCAGTGCCTGGGGAAATCTGAGTGCTCGCTCCATACCTTAACTCGAGGAGACGGCTGCCCTCCTGGGCCCCTGCGCTGCCTGGGATTTGGGTGCTAACTCAGCCTGCAGCCTGCTCCTCGCAGCCTGCACTTGGCAGCCCTGTGCTCACTTGTCCCCTGATTCCTCTGAGAAAATCATCCCAGGGGTCTTCTAACATTTCGGGAGTTTTTTGGAGCAGGAAAGGTCAGGAGTGAAAGAGGAGATGTAGACTCTAGTCAATTGTCTAAGCTGCTAAAAAGCAGTTGCTTCTGAGAATTTTAGGCCAAACTTGCTGCACACCTGTATTTAATATTGAACTTTACTGGTCCTCTGCCTGGGGAAACTCTTATTAAATCACGAATGAAAGAAATCCTGCCTCTGAATAAAAGTTCTCTTAATCAGTACTTTTATAACAAGAAATTGTTCTATTAAGTTTAACATATTTCCTACAGTCAAAGAATATTTCCAAAGGGGAAAAGCTATCCATGAAAAAAATATGCTTCACTTGCTGCTGGGAGCAGAATGTATGCTTGAAATGGAGCACAAATATTTCCAGTCATTCAGTGATGAAAATAAAAAAATACTTCAGGAATGGTATATTTAAAGGAAGTCATAACATATATGCGTTTCACACTATTGTAAGTATAAACTATTTACAATGTTATTAACTACCATATAACCATATTACACAGAAATAAAATTTAATGTTAAAAATACCTCTGTTATTACACTTCAATGACTTCATATGGTAAGGATTTTTACTGAGTGAAAGCTGGAATAGCTTTCATATCTTCTGCTGTATTACTGAAGTCAAAGGAAGCTTTTTCATTGACTTGAGTAAGAATTGAACTTTACAGCTCTAGTCAAAGGGATGGATCTTAGATCATCTTGATGAGGGGTAGGCATTTCGAATGGATAAGCACAGTTTTTGACAATTTCTGGTCAAATTAATATCTCGAGGCAGTTATCAGAAGAGTAGATAATGACTTGCCCTGCTGTCCTGAAAATATACGCTTCTACATTTTCAAGTTTTTTTAAACTTGAATTTCCTGTCTCGGTCTGCAGAGACAGGACTGCACATAGTTAAACAGTTATGACGTTTCATTTCAGAAGACCTGCACTGCCACACCAGAGACACTGGTGCTGTATCTGCAACATAGCTTGCAAAGTTCCTTCCAAATGATTTAAGCATGGATTTAAGATTATCAAATTGACCGATGTTACACATGACAGAGCTGGCATAGTCAGTTATATTTGACCAATGAAAAATTCTCATTCTTTCCACAATATTCAGCAGGTTCTGCAATTTTTCTCTCAACGGGAGACAAAATGTTAGGTTACAGAACCCTTAAAATTCCCTGCTGGATCTCACAGAATCTGCAAGTCCCACCCCGCAGGGAATGCCACTTTCCAGCAGTCTCTACACATTCCCTGAAAGAGTTCAAATTCTTTACACCAATTGAACGCATTTCTCGTCTCGTTTGAATGGCAGACTGAATGGAGACACTTGAGAGTTCTTGGTTGCAGACATTCTAATTGATCTCTTGGCTGCAGTATACTGTAATTTGTATGGAAATATGCATTTCTCTGTGTAGGCTGTCCTGCAGTGGACTAGGCATAGTCATGTCACCTAACAAGAGCACTTTATGAACCATAATTTTCTCTGTTCAAATTATATCTCTCAACTTAGGAGGTACATGAAGAACCTTTCCATATACACACACACAGGAGAGAACCTGTCAAAACATGTAGCTTTGATAACATTGACTCAAAACCTGAATGCTTAACAAGAGCTCTCTATGAAATAAATGGGGAAGAGGCTAAAAAACACATTTCCTTAGGCTAAAGCGCTTTCCACGTTATCTGTAAAACAAATTTACTTGTGGCGTTCGTGGCGTAAATCTCATTAGGTTGACTGGTAAATTGTGCACGTAGGAACAGGCTTCGGCGGATTGTGCTGCAAAGAGGGGGAATTGGTAGCACACAGAGCACTTCCCACTCCCTGTGCTGTGGGATCTGGTGAATCCCCAGCTGTGCTATAAAGCAGACCTGTCAGGTCTCGTGCACTGACTCGTTCTTTTGTGTCACACGCCGTCACTGCCAGCATCGCACATTTTTGCAAGGCACTACCATGGCTTGTCTCCCACTTTTGGAGTCCCACACATCAGCTGCAGGTGGTCAGTGTGCTCTGGGATTATCTGACCAGCTGCAGCTGATGTGTGGGGTCAAGGAGCAAAAGAAAGGTCACGGTGCTGGCACTGCAGCTGGGGAATGTGCTGCTTAGCAGGACCCAGGGCTGACAGGAGCCCTGCAAGGAAGCATGCTCTCCTCTTAAGGCTGTGTGCTGAGGATTCAGCTCTTTAATGACTGGACATAGGCTTATCACCCAACCTTGCACAGAAACGTGTGCCTCAGCACATGGAATCTCACATGTCTAAAGACCTGAGGCTTCAGAGAACTCTATTTACAGGCTTAGATTTCTCATTAAATTTCTGCCAGCGAAAG
>NW_009723198.1:23001-27067 GCF_000703405.1 Apaloderma vittatum
GATCTGGCTGATATTTACTCAAGAATCCTTTTGTTGATCCTACCCTTATGCTGTTATTGATCAGCTCTTGAAGACATAGAAACAACTACATGAATGCCCATCTCTTTTCTTCCTCCTTGATTTACAGAATAGAAAGTACTTACAGTGAAGTTAACACTTGTGAACTGATTTATGCCTGCTAATGAGTCTCTCTGTGGCAATCAAAAATTACATTTCATAAATACATTTGTATGCGGTTGCTTAAAATGAAAAAAGTGAGTATTTCATTGCTGAGGTTTTAAATGTCATCCACCCCAAAAAAAGCAAACATTTTAGCCACTCTCAACAGAAAAGGACACTGACTGACAGATTAAAAGCCTCAAACCTGCAGTTATTTAAAAACTCTGATTTTCTAGATTCTTTCACATGTTTAATTCCCTTCCTCATCATCAGCCTTCCCACTGCATTTCATTGATAGGCATGTTAACAACAATTTTTTGGTTATTTCTAGCCTTTCTTTCTCTGGCCTGATTTTTCTTTACCTTTAAGAACTATGCCAAGGAAGACTGAGAATACCTCTATGCAAAGAGCTTCCATATGGTCTTATTCCACACTGAGAGACAGATCAGGCTTCCACCAATGCACGTGATCCTCTGTGGGATTCCCATAAAACCAGGAACAGCACTGCATAAACAGATGCATAATAAATTAGCACATTGTAATAGTTTTCCTCATGAATATAGCCATAAAAAACAGTAAAATAAGGCTGAAGAAAAACTTAGATAGGCTGTGCCTTTATAATTATTAAGATTCTATGGTATATTTGACAGAAGAAGTCTTTTTGGCAGACTCTCCATGGACAATCACAGTTTGTTTAGAGCATCGTATCTGCTGGAACACAGACATCTGGTTTTTAAGGCATTAAATCTTTCACTACACATGAAAACTACTGTCCTTACATGTAAAGGAGGACTTCTGATCTTAAAGATTGGTCATTCCTGTTAGATTGCTTGGCTCTCCATTAGTAATGTACAATTGCATTTATTCTTTATGTCCTGAACCCTAAATGTCTGCTAGGCTGGAAAATCTGCTTTGTGCATTTTTTTTCATTACATCTAGAGGTGCAAATACAAAACCCATAAGAAACAATATTCAGTCCACCCTATCCCAATTAATCAAATGCAGTTGAAATAATAATAAATAATGTTATTTTGTATGTGGCAGTGGTTAAATCTCAAGCAGGCAGTCTGTTTAAAACTTAAAAGTACTAATTCATGCTAAAACCTTCTAATGGAATGTGTAGGGTTTGCTATCCATCATGTAAGGTAGTAAGCAGTGACAATGTGCTGCAAAAAAATATGAAAATTAAAAGAGTCAAATACTTCAATAATTCAAACTATGTTTCAAAGACAGGTAGATGTATCAATAACACCATCCCCCGTGTGTGAGAAAAATGTATGAGCATTCAGAATTAACCCCAGGCTTAACCTTCTATAGCAGTCTATCAGCAATACCATTCTGCCAAACGTAACGTGTATCTGCTTTCTCTAAGTATTTTCCTCTCTAGTTACAGCATTTTCAGCTACTGTTGTTGACTCCTATTCCTGACTGAAGTGAAATAAAAATTATCCCCTGCAGATATTGTTCCCACTTTCTTTTTTCCTACGGTCAAGTGAATCCAAGCATTCATGAGCAAAAAAGGCCATCGAATTCCCCATGAGGTCTTAATCCCAGGTTATCAGTTTCCACTCAAGACCTTGAACTTTTCTGGTCCTATAACTCCTTGATTTTATTTGCCACATTTTATTCCTAATATTCCACTCACTGCCTTGGAACTACGCATATTTCATGTGCTCCCACAAGCTACAAGCAGCTTTTGCTACAGTTATTTCACCAACCCTGAAGAAACTGATCTTGGTCTTCAAAGTGATGGCTCTAGTGGAGTCTCAGGCTGTACCGACCTCCCACAATGTGCTTCAGCAAAACAAAGTAGATGAGAACTAGCTTGGCATTTTGGCTGTGCGTAAAGTTACACCCTGCATGCAAGAAGGGCTTAGAAAATCTTAACAGGTTCTTCAAAACAAAACTCCCCTTCTGAAAACATTCCCACCAGTTCACTTGTCCTTTCTCTGGTTTTGTTCACAGAGCTTCCAACAGTCAATCTTACACATCTACTCTAACATCAGTGGAAGAAGGAATGGGATCTATATTTCCAGTCCACCTTTGAGGAATACATCCATGTGCTTTTACTTAGAAGTGAAAATGTTATTGGAAATGTTTGATGGGTGAGTCATCTTGTGCAAAAACAATTGTTTTCTATATCAGGTTGCTTTTTTCGTCCCCTGCTCTGCACACATTGGAACAAAAAACAAAGGAACACATTTGCTTCACAGTCCTCAACAATCTTCTCTCCTCTTCCTCCTCTCTCCCCACCCCCCAAGTATTTCCAGCAGGTTAAGCAGTTCTCCCACATCAGAATAGAGGGCAGCCATAAGAAAATATCATTGTTGCGCTGACAGTACATTACCATGATAGTCAAAGGGGTAACTCTGTTTAGCCTTACCTGGCTTCCAGGTTTGCAGTCAAAAAACAGCTTAATTTTAAGGATCAGATTATGATTCTTATTACCTTTCCATCATAACAAAGGATCCAGATATTACATTTCTGTCTTTATTAACTGGCGTTCTGTGTTATTTTGCATGTCCAATACTTAATTTACTTAGTTTCTTCAAGAGAAAATGAAAAATTAGGGTTTTGAAAGCTTCTGATTTTTTTCCCTCCTCAAAATTTATTTGGTTTCATTGTGCTATTGAATGTAAAACAGCAGGACAAGAGAAAAAAACAGGAGGGAGAGGGTGCTCTAATGGCCAGGATTAATTAATCAAAGAAAGGGGATATCCATGCCTCCTACTGGCAGGTTTGCAACTCTATGTTTTGCTTCGGTGGATCCTTCACATAATCCAGAAATAGACACAGGACAGGGGAATGAAAAACAAGAATGCAGAGACTGCTCTTTGTTTGGGTTTGAAACTAGCTTCCTCCGGTTCTTTTCCTCCACTTTTTCAAAATAAGCAAAGACAAAATACATATGACCAAAATTTATATTTATGTCCATTTTAAAAGAAGATTCATTGCTTTTTTTTTTAATACTATAAAAGACTGAACACTCAAGTAATACACTGTGTTTAGGTTTCCTTGAGTGCTTCACAGAGATTTGTTAAAGATATAAAATAGCATATCAAACAATGAAAGAGCTTGTTTCCCCAACCATTTTTGTTGAAAGCTACTTTGTGTATGTTCCTATGCAATAAAAATTAAGTTTATGTGTAGGTGTTCCATGTTTTTACAAACTCTACACTCCTTAGTTGTTATAAGATTAAAACAATTTTCTCCCTCAGTAAATGCTTCCCTTGAAAACCACTGGAAGCACATAATTCATCTGTCCATTTATAGCTTCTATTTTCTTCTAGGCACTGAGAAACTGCTGATTGTGATTGTTGTTTTCCCTTTTAAGAAGCCAATGTTGAACAAGCGACAGATAAGACAATTTAATGTTTCAGTGACCATACAGATCAATTTTTCATTTATTCTGAACTTTAAAAGAAAAAAAAAGATAGGCAACCAAGGTACGGTTGCAGGGATTTTGTTTAGCAAATTATTCTTCTATACCCAGAAAATTTAACAGGCACTCTCATTAAACCTGCAGGGAGTTTTAAGGTAGCTTTAGTCCTAATATCTTTCAAAAAAATGCATTCAAAGATTTTTCCCTTGAATGATTTTCTTCTCTATGGAATCTGTCGGAAAGGTTCGGAGATAAAGTACAAGTCTTTGTGAATAATAGAAGAAAAAAGAAGAAAGAAAAGAAATTTATTGCCACAAGGTGCAGAAGATCTCAATAAAAAGATAGGCAAAGTGAAAAGGGAACATTGTGCAGTTTCTGTATTGGATAGAGAAATGGCAGAAGCATACATATTTGGGAAAGTGTTTGTTCGGAAAAGGTACAGGGCTGGTATCACCTACCTGCACTCACTCATTCCATACAGGTCACCGTAGGGGCATGGACACCTGATTCACTCTTTTCACCCAC
>NW_009723198.1:27098-43523 GCF_000703405.1 Apaloderma vittatum
GGTTCTTCTCCCTGTAGCCCTCTGCCTTCTGTCCCTGCAGGACCCAGACGTGCCATCTGATGTGCAACCCTGTGAAGTGAGCCAGCACTACAGCACCATATGTGGGCTGGCGAAGGGCGCGCACTCAGCCCACTCACGCCTGGGTCTTAGCAACATGATGGCTGCGCGCTTCGTGCAGGCTCCCACATGAAGACACCGAACTGACGCAATCCGCTGGTCTACCCATGAGAAACCCCTCTGGAGAGAGGATGGGGCCTTAGGTAACTGATCTGTCCTCAGGAGGACACACAGGAGGATTAAGGATGAAGAACACCTAGGTCAGAATCTCCCTCTTTCCATTTATTCACGAGGAGACGGAGCTCAGATGCCAGGACTGTTTCGCTGTGCCCAATCCTGCTGTCAAGTAAGATGGCACTCACAGCGAGTTAGGCAGTCTTCGTGCTATCATCCCCCAGAAATAAAAACTGGAAGGCAGCTAATCAACAGTGAACAGTCAACAGTGACTATCTAAACTGCTATAATTAATATCCACTGTTTTCCGCTTACTAAAACTTACGTAAAGGATTTTACAGTGATATCCTAAACAATCTTACAAAAGTCCTGGAAACACTATGTTGGTTTATATTCACAAGTCTTATTGTCTTTGCAACTTTAAACATTAAGGACTCACTAAAAAATACCAGAATTTTCAGTTCAGAAATGTAAGAAGCGGTCCTAGAGATGAGCCTGTAGACTTTTTAAAATTATTATTCTTACATATAATGTGAAAGCTACTAAAAATAGCAGAAAATTCCCATCTTTGTTCCTTGCGAGGGCAAAATTTTTTCTGCCTATGGTCAGAAAAGTCCTGCTCATTTTACTAGTGGGAAGCGGAATTTTAAATCCCAAGGACAGATATCTGTGAGAGTAATTCAGAACATGGGTCTATAGATAATATTTTTGCCCAAGTATCCACTACAAGATTTTTCCATGAGCTTAACTATTATTCTCATATTTAAAACCATTATAAATCTTAAACCTTATTAATTAAGGTGTTTCTTTGCAAGTTTTGCAGTATAATGGAATTACATCGCTATCAGAACCCTATAAATAACTTTCGGCTCTGCTAAATCCTAGAAGCAGACTTTGTTGCCTCATATACTACTCTTGACCACTTAATTAACTACTACAAAAGTTAATTAATTAGACATCACAGTTTCTAATCATTCTGGAATTTGCTCTATTATGCTCAGCTGCAATATCCTCCTTCCTCCACAGACCCCCTAAATGAAGACAATAAAGCACTCCTAGATTTTCATCCTCATCTTTGCAGACACTCAAGATCAGGATGGGTATAGTTAGACTGATTTTATTAGATAATTTTCCTATTTAACTCTGTCTTTATTAGACAGGATGTTTCTGTGAGCCTTTGTGGAAGGCTTCAGCCCGTTTAATTGTTAATGTTCTAACATTTTAACCTAACGTTTCCAAAAAATCATTCTTAAGAAGAATTCCAGCAGCTTAACTCCATGTCTGCCTACTGCTGGCGTATCACAACATGCACAGGTATTTTATGAAGCAACTTATCCATTAAACTCAAAAGCTGTACCTCCAAAATTTTGAACTGTTTTGTCAACAAGATGCAGCCAGTCTGTAAAGTCAGCCTGTGTATCACAGAGGAATGAAAGTACCAATGAGAAACAAGCTGATAAATTGCTTTGACTAATCATTAAAACCCATCTAGTATAATCGTTTTAGCTGATCTTGTTTAAGTCATTCCGTGAAGCTGCCAAGAGAGTTCAGGGACAGGTCGATCTTCTGTTCGCATCATGCAAGGATCAGGCAGATAAAATCCGATCAGTTACCTGAGCGTTCTTGCATTTATATGTAATTATTCCCTGTTGTTTTAAAGCTTCCATCTGGAGGAAAGAAATCTGTTCTGCTCCTGACCTTTTCAGACCTTGTGTCACTGTATTTAGCTTTAACAGATGGATTCTGCTGATCTGATATGAAGACAGAAATAAAAGCTTGAAAACATGAAAAGAGTGGAAAAATATAGATTCATTAAAGCCTTGAATCATTGCTAACTGCAGGTCAGTGGGTGAATCTTCACTGGATTCATGGGTCATTGATCAGGCCTCCCAGTTTGTTCCTGCCCTAAACTGCAGAAGAATTAAAAAGACTCTGTTCAGAAGGTGACTGGCACTACCTTCCTCTAATGGACAAGCCAGTGAGAGCAGAAAGGACTCCTAACACACACACCCACACACCCCCCCCCACACACACTGTATCTCCCAAGGTCATGACTACTCCTAACAGACAGCTGTAGTCTAAAGTAAGTTCCAGTTCTGAGCAACTCGGATCTGCCTTGCAGAGCAAACCAAATTTCTCTGAGCAGTGCAGATTTCTGCAGGGAAGCAGAATTCTTCCTATCTGTGCATGTCGTTTCTTCCTGTTGTTGGTCAGACTGAGTAAATCAACCGTAACTTTCTTCCAGATTCATCTACAAAACACTTCAATAAAGGGGTTTATTCTATTTGAACAATCAATAAGAAATAAAGAACTTCTCAGAACAATACATACATGAACGAGCTAATCACAGAGAAAGGAAGCCCCTAAACTTTTGCAATGGGAATGTTCAGCTCGGGCATGTATTTTATGCTTAAGGAGTAAACTGGTGAAGAAACATTTGTAAATCTCATAAATTTAGAGGAAATTCCGAACAAAACCTGATTCTCTGTCCTTGGTTCAGTTAATTTTGTCTATTTTATGAAGATAAACCACAAGGCAGGACGCTTGGATTGTTGTATGCTGCAGGTTAATAAAATCCCACGTAGTTTGGAGTGGACAACCGCAGCAGGAGTTTCTGGGCATATTCCCAGAATAGGACAGAACAAAGGAAATATGCTTGTAGAGCAGCCTTTTCCTTCCCACATAGCTATCCTAGGATTCAAGAACTAAACATTTTAGGCTATTTGATGTGCTGCAACGTGTGGATACGATAAAACAGGAAGACAAATATTTCAGTAACTGTCTTTAAAGAGAAGGCAATACATTCCCTGTGTTGTGCATTTTATTACCATTAAAACTATTTGAATAACTTCTCATCCCCTCACCTTTCCAGGAACTGCACTTTAAGATAGTAAAAATGTGTGTACATTTTTTCAAATACTGATTTGTATGTAATCTCATGAACAGCAAATAGCATTTTTCAGCATGCAACAGAAACAAATTACATACTCTTTCAGGCATACATACATTCCTGAAACTTGCTGAGGATCTTCTTATTTTACGACAGTGGACACAAAGTCAAACTACATATGAAGACAGAGGACAGAACACAGAAAACTATGATTTGGTATTATCAGATTGGCAATTTGTATTTTTTGTACTACTGGTGCACATTTGCATAACGATAATTCTCCACTGGAACTCTCTGACAAAAAGTCTGTGTACTGTCGCTGTCACCAGCTTTCCAAAAACAGTCAACACCACTAAAAGAAGGCTGAAATTTTTTTAGACTAAGGGAAATCAGTAATACAGAAACAGCAAGCATTCTGCTTCGTGCTCTTTGACTCTATATTCATAATACAAGGAAAACTACTCTTTTTAAAATCATATCAGAAGAAAAAAACATCCCCTTTGGAAATTACACGGTGGGTGTGCCACCTAGCCAGCAACTTTCCTGCATGCGAAGTTCTTTTTACAACAATACAATGAGTCAGATACACACTACAGAGCCAGAAAGTAGATCAGGCAAGATATCAACTAATTAATTCATTATATTTTACAGTTAAATTTTCTCATGAAAGAAACACATGTCCCACCATTGTCTTCTTATTTCAATATTAATATTTTCTGAAAGATAGAAATATTGTCTTAAAAAATTATGCAATACAACTTTTAGGTCTCCATATTTTAAATGTCTTGCTGCTGTAATAGTTGTCCTCACTGAAAATTAAGTTTTAGTAGAACATTAGAACGGAATTACACTTCAGTTTTCTTGCTTTCATAAAGTACAACTGTTTCTTAGCTGTCAGTTCCAATTTTCTACTGTTTCATAGCTACAATTTTGCTGAATACAACAGAACGTTATATGTTTTCTCCAGAGCTCAATTTCTTTTGAATTGTCTTTTGGAGCAGAGATAAGGGCAAAGAAAAAAAAAAAGTGTTAAACATCACTAATAAGAAAGGAAGCAACTGTTTCCTATTACAGTCTTCTTGTTCAAAAAACCCCCCACACAACCTATCATTACAACTACAGCTATCAAGTGATATAATTTCCTTTATTGTTTCCTGTCCGTAATATTACTGAGCATTATTAAGCAGTCATCTGTTATTATCCAACTGCCACCTTTTTCTTCAGCAGTGGTTTCATTTCAGAGGCCAAAGCAGTTCCTGCATGTAGTGGCTTTTATGTAAATAGGAAACAGTTAAATTAATCAGCTTAAACTGGGAAGCCTGAAATCCAGTTGTAAGATCTGAAAATTGGAACATCTGAAAAATTAGATTCATCTTAAATAAAACTAGTAAATTATTTCAACCTAATGCTTTGTCCTATTTCTTGAAATCCTGAATTATTTATGTACTGGTCAGCAACGTGTTTATGTTTTAAAGGCTATTTTCTCAGTTAACATAAACTAGCATAATGCAGCTGAAGTCATAAGTGCTATTGATTAACCAAGCGAAGACATCAATTTTAAAAAGTCAATTCCCCAACACGTTGATGATCCAATTTCAGTCGTCAGCTGTCAAGACACCTAAAGCTGGCCAACGACCAAAAGTGTGTGGCCACATGAATAAGGTCAGTGTGCTATTAAGAAACAGGTGAGATTAGAAGGAAACTTTATTTATTCTGTTTTCTTTTATTTTTTAAGAAAGTACTTTTACTACAGTAGTGATGAAACAAAATTTTCAACGTGTTCTAGTTTTTTTGTGATTGTGGAAGCATTTTATGTTTTTGAGGGTCACTCAGGGTATTTTCATGAAGATATTAAATATGTGTTAATAATAAGGAAGAGGTTTGCAACAGAGGAGTAGAAAAGATTTTATTTCTGTAAGGAACTGCATTTTTTCCTTCTCCTTTTCATACTTGGACTGCCCAGTGCCTGGTTTCTGGAACCAGTGGTGTTTCTGCACCAGTGCCTAAGGTTTATTTGGGAAGGGGAGGGAGAAGGACTGCTAATGATCTCCCAGAGATAAATGAAATTGCTGATTTAGTCAAGCTCATTCTTGACCTTGACACAAGATGGGACAGGCAAAGGGAAGAGCTCAAAATAGAGCAAGTGAAAGAAAGGAAGATCAAACGAATGCTCAGGTCTGGCCAAGACCCCCCCTACATTCAGCTAACACCTGGCTGAGTTAGAAAACATGACCAGCCCAACCTTCCTGTTGGAGCCGATTGAAGCTGTCAGCTCCCGGCTTGTCACCCACTGCATCAGGAGGCCCCTGGGCTGCCACAAGAGCCCTAATTAGGCAGAAATGGCACTTCGGCAACTGACCCGCCAGGACCTTTGGCAAAGCATTTAACATCATTAGTTAACATTTTTATTAAAAAAAGTGTGAATGTAAATGAACAGCCAGTGCATTTCAATAGGGTCTGTCGGTGGCACTGCACGCCCCCCCACCCTCCCAACCACACACACACTTTTTTGCATGAATAGTTCGCTTGTTTTCTCCAAAGGGGGATGGGGATGTAGAGAATGTTTTTCCAAGGGAACTGGACATGTTCAGAGCAGAAGCAAGGTCTTAAACAATCAGACACAAACTCCTGCCTTTTGGGGAGAGTGTTGGGGAGCGAATAAGCAACTAAATGCAATCTTACCTGCAACATGCCCGAGGGGACAGCTGAAAGGGAAAGTATGCACAACCCACACTGGAACAGAGAGATACACAATCACGTACTTGTCTGATTGTTCTGAGTGCCTTCCTTGTGGTTTTGTTCCTTTCTCTTACACCCAGGACTGTACCTAATCCAGTAAACCTGCAACCTCTTGCCAGAGCTGCCAAATGCTACAGCAATGTTAAAGTGAGGAACGTCTAAGAATATATTGCCCTCTTCTTTCCTTATAATTTCTTTCATCATTGCACATTACCTTTGACAGAAGACTATCAAAGAATACCACTCAGGCATATTAACTTAATTACTGGCAGCAATTTCTGTGTAAAAAGTTATTTATTCATACAGAAGAATATGCAGCCTTGAAAGAGTTCATTAGTACTCAATTTTTTGCTCCATGTTCTTTAACTGGAGAGTTATATATAGTGAATATATCAGTACTTGACCAAAATCCTGGCAGTGTTTTTTTGGAAACAAGACACAAAACCCCAAAATAATTATAAACATACCTTTTAATAAAGAAGTGGACAGGGCTTGGAAAGGTGTTCAGTCCTCAGATATTTTGTGTCTACTTCCCATGAACGTGCCAAAATCCATGTTCCTTTTATCTCCATGGAAACTATTAGCTCCTTATTTCTCCAGTGGAAACTACAACATATAGTACTGGGGCTGTTTCCTTAGGCCACATAAATACTATATTACATAAGGTTTTGGAATATACCTCAACCTGTAACAGCTCTATGTTACCAGCAACACCTATATTCCACCAAAGAAAAGATTTTTTCATTTGTTAGTAAATGATTCCATTACATTGTAACTGCATGTACTATCACTTTTGCCTTCCACAATAAACTACAAAAGTAATATGATATTAAAATAGATCTTTCACATAAGGTACTTGGGATGAAAATGCTGAAGATGTCAGCTCAAACCCCAACTCATCAGACTTGTTCTGCACCTAACAGACGCTTATCCTCCTTCTCAGATTCATGTATTAGAAACTGAAATAACAGTATTGAAAATTTTCTCACACATTGGTGTACCCAGAGGTTCTGGTCCCTGCCTGAGCCATAAATGCCACATCAGGGGAAAACCAAAACCAAACCAACCCCTTAGCTATGCACCTTATCCCCGCTTGTTCAGTTTGCTAAATAGGCCAACCTTCCTCCTCAACCCCATCCTGAGCACAAAGGGAGAAGTACTGCACTTCTACGCATCACCTGACAGGGAAAACCAGGAGACCCCACCTTCAGGCTACATCAGATGCCACACAAATCTCCCATTCAGTGACTGAGACGCAGCAAAGTCTGTATCCAAAAAGCCATGATAAAACTACACAGCACATATTTCTACTCCACAGTGCAGAGGCAACCGTTGTTAACCTGTTTAGTTTCTTTTTAGGAAACTTCTATCTTATGTTTGAGCTATGCCTAGTATAAGAAGGTCTGATTGGGACTCCAGGCCCTCTGCACCAATAACAATATACATACACAGTAACAAGACTTGTAAACACAGAGAAAACAACAAGAATGTTACACACATACCTGGTGCACATGAATATGCTCACACACACAAGGACTGTATTCCCAGGATGGGTAAAACTCTCCCCTTTGTAAATGCTTTGGGATCTACAGATTATGTCATTTAAATTCTTACTCTGTGTGTGCATGTACACAAACAAGTGCTTTCATTGTCTTTTTCAACGAGTGTGTGTAGCCTTTGAGTACACTCTAGAAACACTAAAACAATGTGGACTTCTAAATACAGATTTTTAAAGCACAATACCAAGCCTAGAAATCCATGTAGGGAGCCTGGCTGATCTTTTGACCCACCTGTGACAGCAAGTGAATGGCTAATTTTTGGCAGTATTCAAATAATTCTTTATCAGTGAATGAACAAAACTAAAAATTTCTTTCTTGAGCAGAAATAGGAAGAGATAAATATTAAAAAAAGTACTTGCCGACAATAGTCATACGGTGCGTTACCTATCCCAATGTTGCAAATTTTTAGAGGTTATTAACTTAAAAGCAGTATTACCAAAAAACTCAAACACTCCGTAGGAGTTGCCCAGAAAGCTGAATCACACAAGGCTCAGAAAGTCCGTAACAGTAAGGTGTCTGTATCTGACCCCTTTTCCCATCACATGACTATTTTCCAGTGTAATTCTTCAGTATGGCTTCTCTCCCGCTGGGAACTAGAGGGGTGGGGTGAAGGGAGAGAGAGGTGACAGCTCATTGAAAAGCTCATGCTCCCTGCCTACTTTTGGCATATTTTCTGCAGGTGCCTCGCACTGCAGCCACAAAAGGCTCTGGAAGAGAGGATTCAGACCTGTCAACAGCTACAGGAGGCAACTGCGCAGCTTTGTCTTACAGGCTGACTTCATTGTCTGCTGGTCTGAACCCTGCAGCACAGGCACCCGTTAATGAGATGAGCCCCTTTTCCCTCTATTTGTCCCTCTCTCTGTTTCTCTTGCCTTTCTGTAATGATTTAACTTGATCGTATTGGTTCCTTTCTAGTGGGGATTGCTCCAACGATCAGATAAGATAATTGCCTGTAGAATACTGCTCAGCAACAACTATTACTTCCTCGGCTGAAAATGTCAGAGCAATTGAAAGCTCTTAGTGAAGTTCAAGAACAAGGAGGCCAAAAGGAAGCGGCCCCTAGATATGGATGTATCTGGGTAAATATAGCAAGTTTGCAGTGGCCAGCTCTCCTGGGTGATCTTGCTTTATAAGCACCACTTCTAGTGTATTTTATATTTTCCTGACGTTTTTTAGACACTAAACAATATAAACATCAATAAGTATTTCTCTCATTTACTTTGGATTTGTATGACATTTGCTTCAGTTTTGGACCACAACATTGTATAATCACCTGATCGCATTTTCCTCACCTCCTACTACATTTCTTAGAAACAAACTAATGCAATTTCTTTTTACTCTTAAAATATTGTCTGCATACAGAAGATGCTGAGGGAAAGTCTGGAATGGCTTGACGTGGGTGGAGTTACCAAATAGTGCTGTGAATTTAATCCCCTTCTGATGTAGTCACTTGTTGGCAACAGTACCTTGCCCCATGTTCAGACAAGCCCATGCATTGTGTAGCTCTGCCTTGTAGCTTCATGAAGTGACACCTGGCAGAAGAATACTATACCAAGAGAAGGCCGTGTAAACATCACCCTCTGAATCTAAGTATAGTTAAAACAAGAGAAATAGTTTGGGCCAGGATTTCTTTCATTTATTCATCTGAAATGCATGCCGTCACTTCCAACAAACGTGATCTTACGCACTGATGAACAATTCAAAAGCGCACCCAAAGGCATCGTAATTTTTGTTACTAGAGGATTGTAGGCTCTAAAGACTTTTTATGAAACCAAGATCTCCATTGATTTAATTGACAGTACAAATAAGCAAGAAAAAGTCCACACTTGTAAAAATTTACCCAGAGCAAAATCAGAAAAAAACCACACAAAACCTCATCCTTTGCTATTTTCCAAATCACATTTTTTCTACACTGTATGTGAGCTGCCACCAAAAATGCACCATCACAAACTGATACTCATCAAATCTCTTTACTGTAAATTTCATAAAGAATAAATACTTTTTGTAAGGTTCTTAGAGTTTTGCAAAAAGGATGGAGAGCTGGGTCAGCAGCTGGATCACTAGGGACTAATTCATATGCTGAGCTGCTGAGGAAGGACCACAGGGAAATTCCTTACTCTTTGGTAGGGAACTCCAATAAAAGCAACTACACAATGGCTGTTTGATGTAGTATCGCAAGATTGCAAGCACCCAAATCAGTGGAATTGAGATCTGGAGAGATCCAGGCTGCTCCAATCTTGCAATATAGTTGAACCAGACTAACTACACGAAGTAGAGAATCAGATGCACAACTCATTTATACACTGAATATTTCAGAAACCAAACTACTATTTTACAATTCATTTCATGGTTGTGTTTTGTAAACATAAAGCTACATGCAGCAGGGCTTGCCCCCTGGTAATATGAATGAATTACAGCCTAGGTATCCAGTTAAACTAAGCAGTGCTTTCCAAAGTCCGTTATATGACTTATTCAGAATTACTTTTGCTGGATATGTTTTACAGAACTGAATTAAAAGGATTCAGCACATGTGAAATATCATTCCCTCTTACTCTTTTCACAAGTATAGTTTGAAAACTCGATAAATGCAATAGCTCATTTTTTTCAAATGGACATTCCCACAACTTATTCATCAAAACCAGAGTGGAAATCCTACCTAAAACTTCAACAGCAAGAACTGTGACACAGGAAACTGAGAATAACTGATCCCTCTTTGTGTGTGAAGCTTTGGCTGGCAGTCTGAGTCTGGAGCCCTTGACATAAACTCTCACTTTTAGAGAAAACCTGGAAGTGGTAATTGCTACTGATGCTTGTCCTGAAACAACATGGCCTTTGAATGAACTCCCATTACAGGGCAGACTAGTGCAGTAGCTTCACAAACACTTCATGACAGTCCTGAAAAAAATGAGCATTTATAAATAGGAAACACAAAAGAAAAGCTCTACTATCTCCTGACAAGTAGCCAGGGGATTTAAGATGTTCATGTGCTTCTTATCTTCCTCGTTACAATCAATGCTCACAGAATATGGGCAGAATTAAAACACAAAATTGCTAATTATAGCTATGCTATTTTTTTAAGATATTTTGCTGCAAGTACGTAGCAATTAATCTCAAATTCAAGCCTAAAAACGTTTCAACTTGTAGATCATATGCAAAAAAACAATGCAGTGCTTGGTATACATAGGAGGTCATAAAGTAGATGATCCCATAGTCCTCTGTGGATTTAAGCTTGTAAGTGCTAGGATAACATTTAACTTCAAAATAGAGCAATTGTAAGCACTTCTCGAAATAATGTCATTGTGTTCTTTACTTAGAACTTGCACTGCCAGAATGTTCTAGGTTGTGTGTCATGGACTGCTTCCTTCATGGTGAATGGAGCAGGTGTAACTGAGAATTAATAAACTGGCACGGTCAAAAAACGTAAAGGCTTTCCACTGGGACAAATCCAGTTGTATACATTTGGTGCTGCCCTTGGTTTGATCACTAGACAGCAGCAGCTGACCATAAACACATCCTCCTTCTTTGCTGACGGAAAGTGATTTTTATGATGGATGTTTGGACATATTAGATGTACCAGTTGCTTTCTGACTGAAGCCTGATGAGTTTTACATACTGTCCTTCTCCCTAGATCAGGTACGTCTCACAAAAGGTACAATTGCAAATGCACTGTCTTCCTCCAGTTCTAGAGGGTCTTCTCCCAAAAATAAATCTACCAGTTCCTCCCCTCATGTTGATTTCCTTAGCTATTTGTAAGAAATGGAGACAAGGAAGAAGCAATCCTGTATCACAGTTAAAAGTACATTCCTATCATTGCAATATAAAGTAAGTAGGCAGTATTTTCAGCGGATAATGTGCATATTTTTAATTAATATAAAAATCCTGACAGAAATTTAAAGTCTGACACTGAATTCTGTTCTTAAGCACAATTCCAGTTATGCTCCATCAACCCATCATCTTTCTTACACGAATATAATCAGATACACCATACCAATCCAGCATAACCAAACACGGTTATGCAACTCCAGCAGTGCAATTAATCCAAGAAAGAGATGGACTCACTGGAGTGAGTCCTGTGCAGGGCACAATGATGATTAAGGGACTGGAGTGTCTTTCATAACTGAACAAGCTGGGGCAGCTAGAACTCTTCAGCCTGGAGAAAAGAAGGCTCAGAGGCCTCTCATCATAAATACCTGATGGAAGGGAATGAAGAGGTAGACACTAGACTGTTTGAGCAACGGAGATGGACTAGTTGCTCTCAGGAGGTCCCTTGCAACATAAATGACTGTGAATCTGTAATTTACATCACAGTATAGCCGCAGGAAAGAAAGATCAGGTTGTGTGAGGACTCGTTTGAGAGCTGTACCCTTGTACTCTAGGAATCTGAAATACTGGGGTGGTATTAAACATCATCATATTAATTGCCTGATATAGTTCTCAACCATTCCGCAGAGCCAAAAATATCTCCCCAAAACAAGTCACATTCAGAAGTACAGTATTTCTACACTTGCCCATATGTATTTGACTCTTGAAACATGTGTATCAGTGCTCCAACAAGAAAATGAAGGGAGGTTTTCTATTAGAAGCACAATCGCTGTGTGAGATTAGAAGTCACAATCTCCATGTCTGTATCAGCCACTGCTTAATTTTAGAATCTAATTGCCTCTGTGCAAACTCACCGTGCCTGACTATATCTCCAGCAGTTGCATCTTCCTAAAACCCATCAGACTGACCTCATGTTCACACAATTCTTTAATTTCAAGCAATTTTGTACGAAATGCTATGGATTTACAGGTCTCATCGACTCTGAACACCCAAAATTTGCTGCTTTGAGAGAAGCCACAAAACTAGCTCTCAAAAAAATTCTATCAGTACACAAAATTTATGAAAACAGTACCCCCAAGCAGTAATGCCAGTCAATAGATTACTTTCCTTCATGAAATCATTGCATCAGCTGGGTGTTATTCAAACATATGGCTATCTTATACGGAACTGTGAATATTATGTATTCTTCAGAAGTTATACTCTGAAAAGCTTTTCAGTTTACAGTCATGTATAGCTTTAAAAATGTGCACAGTTTTTAAGAATAAGTAAGAGTGTTACTTTTCCTTTTTTTTAAACTAAATTAATCTGAAGAAAACTATTAGAGGTAAAAATGGAAATAAGAGAACATAGAGAATTTAATCTTCACAATTCACACAGCATTTCCCTACTCTCCAGGTTGTTTTTAAAAAATAACATATTTTTGAATTAAAGAAAACTAAATTAGTGCCTTGCAAAAAAATGAAGTCAGTTATAAATTCATATGATCTTATGGGCTTATCCCAAAATGACAGTCAAGCTTTTGCTCCAGATGGTGCAATAGTGTTTGTGACATCCACTTTGAACTGCAATCTAGTTATGTGTCAAGCAGGAGAGTCCATTATTCACAGCATCAGTGCTGGGGAAAGAAGGTTAAAAGTTCAAGACATGCCCCAAGTGATTAAGGTTGTAAAAATCAGGAGATACACCATGGGGAAAAAAAATGCCATTCTTCCTTTTCATCCGTACTCAGTTTGTCCCAAAAAATGTGTTTAACCAAAAAAAAAATAAAAATCATAGGATGCAGGAAAGCCTCAATCCTCAACAGTAATGCAAAAAATTACCTTTTTATTTGCACTCCTTAAAGCCCTTTGGTACTAGCTTCACTCTTCCTGGGAAGAAACAGAAAGGCTTCTCTTAAAATTTGTCAGCAAGTTACAAAACTTGAGAACTTAAAGTTAACATTATTTCTCACTCGTTGTAATATTCACCTTAACTATTAAATACTTGTAAGTAACTCTGATTTCAAACTTTATTTTTCGTATACCCGACAGATCACCAGTTCATCTGCACTGGTCAGATCTCACTTCTCAGTTACATGAGCCTTTCATCTGCGAACCAGGAGCAGATAACATACCGATTGCTTCCAACCACCTCAAAAGATTCCCTATCTGGAACTGCAAGTACTGCTACTCAAATAGTGGAGCAAATTTGAGGGCTTAAGGGGTTCAATATAAAATGAAAAGGGAAGACAAAAAGCCTGAAGAGTGAAGCGAAAAAAAATTAGTTTGAAAAAAAACCTCTTCTGCGAAATTCTTTATAGTGAAAGTAACGAATGGATATACCCCCCCCCAAAGTGCGTTGTTGTTCAAAACTTTTCAAAAGATATCAAATGATTCTTTTCAGAAAGGTATCTCATTTCAAGAAATAGGTTAGAAAAGTAGAAAAGAGTACTACTCTTCTAATACATTACTTTTTCTGTCTCCTGTTTCATAGAATCATAGAACGGCATGGGCCGGAAGGGACCTTAGAGATCATCTAGTCCAACCTCCCTGTCATGGGCAGGGACGCCACCTCTCGACTAGACCAGACAACACATGGGGACCGAGCGGGAATCGAATCCACGACCTCGGTGTTGTCATTGTTGTCAGCACTGCAGGTTCAAACTAGAACATCAAAAAAACCAACTGTGACCATAAAAAGATATGAGGAACAAGAATAAGTTCCGCTGATGTATGTAAAAGTTTTTCTTTACCAATAATTATGCAGCCTCAGAACTAGAAAACTGAAGTACAGTTTCTAACTCTCTGTTTATCTCAGTTTGATTGCTGATTTGTATGAACTGCAGATGTATAAGGCCACGTTGCCACACCATATTGCAATGATATCAATATCATAAGGAGTAACTGATATCTGACCACACATTTTTTATTATGTCATAGAAATATTTAATACAAACTTCCCAAAGCCCAAAACATTCAGATTGTATATATTTGTAAGAGCATTAACATTTCAGAGTATGACATTGATGATATACTGACAAAACCCCATATAATCCAACGTGTCAGGGTCCCTGAAGCAGGTAGGCTTCAATAATGCCTTAAAGCTCATAACATTTACTTCAAAATGTACGCACAAAGAAATCATGCAGTAAACTCCAGATACCCGAGACTAAACCTAGCATTCATCAATAATCTGTGCATTGCATTAAAAAAATCTACACAAAACCCAGTTATAACACAGAAATTTGCAGACAATCTCCTGTCAACTCCAAAATCAGCTCAAACCCTTGTCTTTAAATACTGTGTGTTCCAAATCACCTTCAGAGTTAGAATGATGAAGCCTATCAGCCCTCACATTTTAGTTCAGCAGCTCCTTTGGAGAAGGTTAAGCTCACCCTCGCCCAGAAGGAGCTGAACAGACCCACAGGAAGACTCATCAACCTTTAGAAAGAAATTAGTACTAAACCCCAATCAACTTGAAGTAACCATTGGAGTGCAGAATGATTACTCAGGGCAAATGAACTCTTATATGAATACTCTGGAAATCAAAATAATAATGCTAGAGGGGTAAAAACCCCAAAACAACAAAAAAAGCCCCTCTAAATAATTTTTAGACATTTCCAAATACAGACTCAAAGCCCAACCTAAATGTTATGTTTGGCTGTGTCCTAGGACCAAAGCTTTACTGTTTTACTCTAATACACAAAGTTACATTTAGCTTTTTTACTGAAGTTTATCCTTTAGAGAGAATACTGAGAATTAAAAGAAGCACTACAGAAGCATTGTTACTGTAAAAAGAAAAAAAAATAAGAATATTTTTTTATTTAAGATATTAAAATGCCTCAAAACCAATATTGTACTTTTACAAGAGTATTTGTATCACCAGGCTAAAAAGGCAATCCTGATTTTATTGGAAACGTCATGCAGTTTTTATGTACTCAGACGTGACTTCAAAGCAGACCCTGTCAGCGGCATGAGCACACACTACTCTTCTGTGAAATCCTAGAGGAACACATATGGCAGTGAGACCATGATCTTAATTGATTTAAGGGGCAAGTTTGTATCTTTAAAGCAACATTCTAGAAGAGCAAAACGCAAATCCTTTACGCAACACTTAAACATGCCATATTACACTTGGGTTTAGAGTGCCCGAGATAAGCACCACATATAAATACTCAGCTGAGATACAAAGCATCCTGCACACAATACAGTATTGTAAGTCAGGAACAGCTGATCATAATTTATTTTCTGGCACAAAAGGTATAGTAAAGACAAGAGGTGATTCTGCTAAGAACCATTTCTCTATCAACCCAAAATACAAAACGATCTACAAGATTTTGGGAGAAAATTTGTTGAGAATACTTCAAAATATGGTGCTACTGGACACCCCTAGGAAATTGACAATTGCAAGCTTATACAGCTGGATTTGTACATTTTAAATGTACATGCTGATATAAGTATCTTGTTTAAAAACAAACCTGGTCATTTCTCAAAGGCCAGAGTCGCACCAATCACAGGCTCACTGGGTTCGTTCCCCCAGGCTTGCTACATATACTTTGCTTAGAGAGTTTTTAATTACACTTTAGCCTGTTAGCACCATGGGGCCAATAAAACTAAGAGAAATAGAACTTAATTCTTTTCATTCAACACAACTGTTAACTAAACACCAATTAATTACACCCACACAAGCCTAATGAAGATAATGGGGTTGCAGAGAGTTCACCGATGGTATGAAGTGGCTTGCAGTATCCTAACCTTAATCAGTGAACTACTTCATAATAGGTAGGATCACAGGATAATCCGCCCTTTTTCCACATGCTTACAATTACTATTACTGTTAATGGAAATTACATGGCCGTACAGATAATTTGTGTAACATTCACTTGATCGTGAACCAAAAATGATAAACACTTAAGGGGATTTCTTACTACTACTTCAGTTTATTTATTTTTTTTTTTTAAAGTGCAAGATTAAATAAACTGTTAATTTGCTTCAGCTCTTTGCTCTCCTCAAAGCAAAGCTGCAAAGTTTCTTTTCCCAGATGGCTGATCAATATCCGCAGAGCAATATAGGAAGCTGTTTCTCCACAAAGCATTTTATTTAGAGCCCTTTAAAAGGCGGAAGGTGAGAAAACAATCTAGGGGCACTCGAAACGTTATCAGAAGGTACAGCTCTGGCATCCAGTTGTATTATCCACTGGATGACG
>NW_009723198.1:43554-44347 GCF_000703405.1 Apaloderma vittatum
AGCACCACACTAGCACCGTTGCCTCCAGAAATCCGTTCTTCCAGGAGTATCTCATTAAAGTACAGCTTTCTGGGTCAAGAATGTGCATGTGACGCAGGTGTGGGACTACACAGCCCCTCCTGAGCAGCTGCCAAACGCACTGACCTCTTCCAAAGGAGAAAAATCCAACGAGGTATTTGCTGCCCGCTCTCCTCAAGGACCGGGTAGTGGCAGTTCAGAAACTTCTCCTGGGGAAACAGCTTAAAAAAAATAAAAAATAATAATAAAAAAAGAGGGTTCAACTCTCTAGAGAGGTGCCGTACTATTTCTGAAGGATGTGAAAGGAGAAGAAAACGATTCAGTGGGGATTTTTCTTCATTATCACCCAACCTAGAGGAGCGAGCACACAATGAGCAAAGGTCTGCAGCTATTGATTTTAGAGCTGAGGAAGTGTGCGGCTAACAGCTTTTTAAGTATCTCCATTTTCAGTTACTTCAACAAAATTACCAATGAACAGCGTAACAAAGTGAAAGTTTTTTTTTCTAGGAAATTGCAGACTAAAAATGATCATTTAGGTTGTGAAACGTCTCTTTTCATTGAAAGTAAAGAGCTTTTAAACGCCGGAGCAGAGTTACTGGGGTATAAAAAAACAGCTTTACCCTCACTAGACGTTTCACAAACCATAATCTGTCTCTCTTCCAGGATGACAATCTCACCCAATTTTGTTGTTCGGCGACTTTTAAAACCAAAGAGTCCCTGCTCGAGGCATTCTGACGCGCAGGACCAGCCTCCGAGGGGAAGCACCAACACTGCG
>NW_009723199.1:0-16417 GCF_000703405.1 Apaloderma vittatum
ATAAAATAAAATAAAATAAAATAAATATAAAATACTCTGGTAACTTTAATGAAGGCATGTTGAACTCCCTCCGTATTCTTTTTGCCAAGGGTGATGAAAATACAATATCAGAGAAAATTTAATATTAAAAAAGAATCTTGGTTGTAACTCTGTAGTCAATAGTTTACTAATGATGTACTCCAAAGTAATGTAGTTCTACATGTATGTAGAAAATAACTGTGTAATATTTAAGAAGCCCTGTGTAAGTAGTTGATTCAGCTAATATCTGTGCAAAAGAAATTGAATTAAGTACGTAATACTCATTTTGGCACTTTTTGCCTTCCTAAGGTCCTTTTTATAATGATAACAGTTCAATATTTTCTATTGACATTGCAAAACTAAGCTGGTGAAAGATGGTAGTATTAACAACCTTTCTTCCTTTGATAATTATTTCGGATAACTTACAGCAAAACAAACACTAACAACAAATTCATTACCATTTAAAGTTATTTTTTTCTAAGATAAAAACACATGTTAAAAATTAATGCTGCACATGAATATGAATGCATCTCACCAAGACATTCTCCACATGAATTCCAGATAAAACAAGCCTCTTTGAGAGTTTTATGAAGCTAAATATCCATGACGAGTTGAAGAACACTGGTACATTGACAGGAGGCAAAGGAAATATTCTGCTAAAATTTATCATCATAAATGTTATGGTCAGCTGAAAATTACTAATGAAAATATCTGAATACTTGAGAGAATGAGATCATAACTAAGAATATTGAATATGTTTTATGGGTAACATATATGAAAATAACACTTTCTAGATATAAATTATACATATTACACATAGTCAATGTCTCCAAATATAAATGTTTAACCAATATAATTGATCTTTTTGAATCTTTAATGCTACCATTTTATAAAATATGTGTCTGATGAAAGATTTTATCATTACATAAGCCATTGCCTGAAGAATTGAGCACTCAGTGAGCTCCATAATTAGTTCAAACACAAAACTGAGTGCCACAAAAAAATTAAACTTTGAGTCATAGATTAAATCCGTAGCCATTCTAGATTTTTTTTTTTTTCATTTTGACCCTTTTCTGGAACTGATGAATTATGTGATATTTTCTTTTCCTGGTTAATTACTGTAGATGTAAATTTTATGTGTGTTTTCTGTAATGAGCCTCTCTAACCTCCAGCACTCCTGGCGGCTAACATCTTTGTGTCCACACCAGCTCTAGTCTTAGATTTCTCAGCTATGAGACATCCAGACCACTCCCAGTCAGACACATCATTCTACAGACCACTATGATTCTGTGTACATGAGCAGGAAGAGTGGGTTGCTCCTTGAGGTGGCAACAAGGCAGGGACAGCGAGTATTGTGACCAGGGCACTGAGCCAAATCAAGACCAGGGTGGTGAAAACCTTCCCAGTGCCCAGGTTTGAGCCTAAATGGAACTCTGAAGCAATGGGCAGATAGATGGTGCTTGGGTGGGGGTCCAGGTGAGACTGATCAGGCAGGTCCATTCACCCCAGCCAATACTTGTTGTATGCAGAAGTAATTTCTTTGGCTGTTGCTGTACAATACATACACAGGACTATGGTGCATGAATAGGAAACCTCACAAACTGTCATATCGCTGAGCACAACAGTAGACCCTGACTGCCACCACCCAGGACATCCTCACAATGCTGAGCATCTCAACCTTACCCAAGCTGTGTTTCAGGAGTGTTTGTGCTTGGCCCTGTCTCTGCTGGGCTGTCTCACTGGCTGCTCTTCTGGGATTGATTTCAGTCCTGGGCTGTAGGCAACCATGTCTCCAGTTCTGTTTCAGGTTTGTCTCCATTCATTCTTACCTGAGTTGTCTGGCTGAGACCTGGCCCACACATCACTCTTCCCGGCACCTCTGCAAGAGACCATGCCTATCACTTCCCTGGCCTTGGCTGGGTGGACACAGCCTGCCCCGGGGCCACCCTTGGCTCCTAGATCATCCCCCTCATGCAGCAGCTCCTGCTGCTCCCTCAGGAGAGCACTGGCAACAGGTACTGAATAAATGCATGAGCCTGCAGTTAGACAGAGCTGAAGCAAGACCTTTGTATTCATGCAGATATGATCTATTTATACAGATACAAATTTGGCAAGTAAGTTCTACAGCAAGTCAAAAGATTCAAATCCACACTGGTGGAATTTGTTTAGTTCTATTTTATGTATGCAGGTCAGATACAAAAATTTAGTATTTTTTAATTTAAACTGAGATATGACTTTTTAGTTCCCTATTTGAATTAACTGTTGCCAATCTTCCTCTATGTACTCATCAGCAAATACCCATTTTAGTCAGAAATATCATCCATAGACCGTCTGTGTCTAGAGAGAGGATATGGATGGCTTCAGGGCTAGATACCACACCTTGGCATATGTACTATATAAACAGAACATGGCTGGTTACCAGATTGTTTTTCTAGTAATGGCCAGTCATTTACTATCATCAAAATTTCTATTCAGTGATCTACAGTGTCTACATAGTAAATCTGTGGATGTTATTTCATCTTTTTTCTTCTGTAGATGATATTTCTAAAAGGTTGTGGGTTTTTGTTAGCTGCTAACTTTTTTGAATTTTTCTTTAAAGTGAGGCTTAAATAAAACCTGTGCTGGTTGATGGATGTGATTTTGCAGCCTAAAACCAGATACCGCTCAGATGGTATGGTTTTAACTTTGCAACCAGTGCTTGTTCATCATTTATTTTCCTTAGGGCCCCTGGACTGAAGCTGGACTGAATAATATAGATAGCCCCACCTCGCCAAGGTCAGAGGAGAATTTTCACATGATCCAATGCACATCTGCCATCTGGAAAGTGTGTTTATTTTACCTTGGTATGTATCACACACTTCTGCACAATCTTATCTGCTCTGTTCTTGTTGGTGTGGACTATCAGCCACATAGCCTATGATGTTCTAGTATGGACCTTGAAAATTCCATCTCAGGGAAGTCCTTGATCTCTCATTGATAAGCTCTTTGACAAATGTATTAAAGATAGTGAACTATTGAGATACTATTGCAACTGAGACTAAATGGGAGATATTTGTTTCATATTTTCTATTATCTCTTCCCAAGCATACTGCTATGAACCAAGACAGACCTTTAAAGCTTTAAAGCAGGGAAAATTCAGGATCAAAGCAGTGTCTTTCACAACTTTATACACATCTCATAAGTGTGCAAATAAGTATTTCACAGGAAATCAACTAGTGTTAGAAAATTCACTTTTAATGATTGTAGAACAATTATTTCTCAATACCACTTTTTTTCCCTTTTTTACTTTCACTGCCTGCCTGTTCAGGTTTCCAGTTCTCTATTTTGAAGGGGAGCTCCTCCAGCTGAAGTCTCATAACATGTTCCTCTTATCCTATTCCCTCTCAGGACAGCAGCTGCGCCTCCAGGTTCTCCCCATGAGCAATATCCTAGAGCCTTTCTGTTTCACACAAATTTACTTATATCTAACAAAGATGGGCATTACCTCATGACAAATATTCTATAGCATTGCTACATGCAAGTTAAACAGATTTGGTTTAGTTATTAAAATATAGTAGTACTACAGTAGCATTGGTATTTCTCAGCCTTGTTGTTATGATGATGTTGTCTCTTCCTATTGATGATGATTTGTTACTATCTTTATCTTTCCTTTGTAGAATGACTTAATGTTCTGCGCCCTTCTCTGAGCACAAACCAAGAATTATCTCCTTCAGCTGACTGATTTTGTTTATTTGCACTGAGTAATTTGCTCCTTTTGTAATGGTATAAGCATGTTTATTTCAGAAAGAATAGGATGAGAGGAGTGATGAGGTATTATTACTGTGTGAGACAACACAGAATGGCTTTGGATTTTGTTTTTATTTGTTTATTTTGCTGAATCACTACTCAAAAGGCAAATATATAAAGGACAGCAAATCCAAAGAGCAGTTACCATAAGTCATTCAATGACTTTAAAAACTCTAAGTGCTTTACTCTATAGAAAGCCTCAGAAAGCAGTAATGAGAACATATTACCTCCAGCCATGGATTAACTTACACATCCTTCAAACTAGGTATGCTCTAACATATCAGCATTCTCCCACATAAAAGAAGTAAACCAGTTCTGGCTTACCATCCTTTTCCAATCAGAGTGTCTCAAAGACAAGACAACCACAGTGTTTGCTGAAGACCATACAGTGAGGTGGACTAGAATTTGCTTTTGAGGACTGATACTTATTCAGCCCTTTCCTGCATTTCACAGTTGGATCTGGTCCTGGGAGGGCTGACCTGAATCCATAGTGCAGAGGGATCTTCAATATGCTGGTAAGTAGTAGCCTTCTGAGAAGCTTCATAAGGACACCTGCAGGCAGGAGCCCTGCAATGGGACCTTTAGGAGAAGATTAGGATTACTGTCTCTGAATTGCAGCTAAGGAACAGCTGGGAGTGCTTTGGCTAGAAAAATCCCATACTTTAACGTGGCAAGGATTAGAAGTCATGGAGAAGTGTCCTCCACACTTCCAGGGTTAGTTATAGTTAGGAGCAATAAGAAGAAGGAGAGTTCATACGAGGTTGTCTTATGAGAGAGAAAGAGGGATCCAAAGATCTGTGCTTCTGTCTAAAGTGGGTAAGATATTGTTTCTGTCTACCAGTAACTGTTGCTGTCAGATGCCAAACAGACAGAGTCAGGAAAGTATATTAAATGTCAGTGGCAGGGCAATGAAGAAATGCCAACTGCCTGGGATGAGTGAATGAAGTTTGAATCAAGTTTTCAATGTGACAATTTCAATACAGACTGCCTAGCAATGAGATTGACTGTGATAGCTCAGCTGATGTAGTCAGGGAGGCCCTTCAAAAATAGTTTTAAGAGCTCAGAACTGACCTGTGCAACAATTAGTGTGTATTTTATCTTGAATGATCACAGTGTAACTGTGTGAACACAGTCTAAGTAATGTCACCCGAAGATCTAATGACAACTATGTATATCTGGATGCATTTTAACGAGATTTGTGACTTGCTTTCTGTAAAAACAGCTCTTCAGTTTTCTGTTAAGAGTTGTGGGCCCTTTCAAATGACTCTAGCCAGTTATTTCCATTGATCAGATCACATAAGACAGCTTTTATGTGCAATGACAAGATTTTTTTCTTTGTTTGATGGGTTTTTGTTTAGACTTAATATGTATTTTTAGACTTAATATGTATTATTTATCTTGCCTTCTAGGGCAGAGTTTCTGCTTGATAATGAATAGGACAAAGATGGCAAGTTATGTGTGTGCAACAGTGGAGGGGGGTAGATGAAGCTTGAAAATGAAGAACATGTGAGGACTGAGCCTATGAATGAGGGATGGTGACAGGTTTACCTGCTGGAAACTCAGCTGTGCTGCCTCCATGGGTCCCTCGAGATCATCTCCAGTGCCAAACCAGGATGTGGATCAAAAGTGGAAACGAGACATGGAAGTGAAGGTGACATTCTGGCAATAGTGTTTCTGTCATTTTGAACTCCATCAGTTGCCTCTTTTGTCATTTCTGGATCCTGTGAGTGCTAACCTGCACTCTGCAAGTGATATGGATGTGGATGCTGAAGGGTAGGTATGGATGTGCCTTTTATGTCGAGTAAAACAGTTGGATCATAAAGTCTAAATGGTCTGGGAGCAAAACAATATCTGCTTGAGTTGAGTGAAAGTTCACCACTACTTCAGCTTTCTAAGCAACCCAGAACACCAGTGTTCACTTCTATTTAGTCCAAAATACTCTGTTAAACATTAAGATGTCCTTTCAGTGGAGGCAAAGGAGTGGAAAAAGAAATAAGAAGAAGCAGAAGTAAGAAAGGAAAAAATAAAGTCTGAATTGGCTACTGACTGATTTGATTTGTAGTTTTGTGGTCGTTTTTTAAGTTCAGGTAGATTTTATTTTTGAGATTTTTGGAACAACTTACACAAATTGTAATAGATGGTAGGCAGTGTGCTAGAGAAAAAGGAGACTTCTGTGAAGTAGAAACTGATGTGTATGGCATGACTGGCTTTAATGTCTATTGCAGATATCTATTAATGAGCAAGAGGCATAGTTAAGTTCAGGTTTAAGTCTGAGGTATTTTTAGTATAATTCAGTAGATTCCACAATCTTGGGTGTACTAAATACTGCCGTTTATTTTAAAATAGTATTAGTAATGGAATTTCACAATGGCACCTTGTTTATTACATGGCTCACTGGTGAAATTGTGCCAGCATTTTAGAACTCCTAAACTGTTTCCAAAGTAAAGAATAAATCTTTGCTCACTCCTTGGCAGTGTTTATCGTTTTCCAGTCCATGGCTGAGACAACAGCAGAATGAAAGACAATCAGAAAAGTGAGTCGTAAGAAGCCCTATGCTCCCAGCTGCACCTATGGAATCGGGATTTTAACCCTCCTAGAAGTGCTATAAGTAGGACATACAGAGATAATCTGAGCACTCTTGCAGAGAGTACAGGTAGAAACTCATCTCTTCATGTATATCTGAATACAATAATAGAATACAATATTTATCTCCTTTCCAAGGAAACAAGGAGATCTTAAGAGTTTTCCTATAGCCTTTGAAGTGTAAAGAGCTGTAAAACGTAAAATCAGAGACCAGAAATGGAGAACTTAAAACACATTCCTTATTCAAGAACTTTTTGCAGAAATTTATGGTCTTGCTTTTTATTTATGTATATGTTTCCGAATTTCTTGACCTAGAACCATGTGAGGTCACCTTAATATATTTATTTAAGGGCCAGGGTAATGTGTCTGCAGAAGATGCTCTGTACCCAGTACATTAAGGTTCTGCTAGCAAAGAACACTTCATTTGGGGCTACATTCAAAAAGTCATACTTCAAGCATGAGGGTGAAATTAGTTATACTGATACAACCTAAAAATAAGCACTCATACAATCTAATACTATGAACTCATTCATCACACTTCATGAACTTTGAAAGGTATGTTTTGTTTGGATATTGACTTGTAGACCTTTTTAATCCGAAAATGAGTTGAAATTTCCATAAGGTGCAATGCTTCTTGATTATTTTTTATTTTTCTTTTATATTTTCCTTCTTAGAACAAAAATGCTGTGGCCATAGTCTATTTCAGGTTTAATTTTGATATTCATTTATTTTTCAGCCCCTCTTTTAATAATATTTAAGACAGAAGAAAATACAAAGGCTTACAAAATTAAAAAAATAATCAAAGAACACTTTATGTTACTGAAGACTGTAACGCCTGTCCAGGACATGGTAAGACAAGGTTTCTTTGCTTTGTAAGCACATATCTTACTGCTGTGACTGCTGCCTACCTTGTTGTTGCTCTGCCTCTTTAAATTGGTAATCGTGCAGATTTTAGGTGAAATTGAGGTGTTACCATGTATTACAAGGCACATTATAAGCACACAGCTGACAGATCCTCACTGCCAGTTTCATGAAGTGAATTATCTTTTTCTTACTGGATTTTCCTGCAATGTCTCATGGTTTGTTTTCTACAGGCAGATTTATTCTCTAGTGGTTAGCTCCCCAGGTGAGCCTTTGGATTGATTATGAGATAAAACAGTGCTAAATTTTTGCCATCATCAACTTTATTTCAATTCTTATCACTGAACAAGAAAATAATAAAAGCCATAGTAAATGCACAGGAGTATGTCCTTTCTGAAAATACTCAATCTCTTTAAATGCATGTAAAGATTCATACATATACATCACAATTTAAAAAATGACCCAGTGTTTTGCCTGGTGGTTTTACCTTTTCTGTCATTTACTGAGGAAACATTTGGAAATCTGTTGATGAACCTTGAACTCTGAATAGTTTGTTTTCTTTTTCATTTGAAACTATTTGGATTACAATAATTATAATCCTGTGAAGCAGTAGGGACTGGATAGCATTAGAATGAGTTCAGATCAACAAAGGGTATCTTTATGTCTCATTTATTTCTGAAACTCAGGTAAGAGTTGCTTTGAACCTCTAGCAAAGAAAAACATAGTTAAAAGATGAACCTGGCTACTCACATCCCCAACAAACACTGATAGAAGAGAGTGGCAGAGGGGACACCCTGCACTTCCACAGCTACTCCCTCAGGCTCAGGCAAAGTGTTTATGAAAACATGAGGCTGCATCTGATAACAGTTGGTCTCCGTGGTCTTAAAGGTCTTTTCCAACATAAATGATTCTATCTTGGCCATAGGGTAAATTCCCTGACAGCTGGTTAAGCCAGCTCTATGTCTCCTCTGCTTTTGTGGAAGGAGGGAAAAGCAACAGATATCAACTGAAAACAAGCTCTATCACTACTGTTGCTTGGTGCTTTGGTGGTCATTGTAAATCCTGGATGGAGCTTGGAGCTGTTTTGAGAAAGTATTAGAGAAAAGCTTTGGGAGACCTGTGACTGTTGTATAGTCTCCTGATTCACCTGCATCCGTATCTCCAGGATATGACAAGGAGTGAAATTGCCATTTCTTATTACTTTGATGCCAAAACCTCAAAATTAAATACCTCTCAGTGTCAATATATATTCTGAATTTGATATAGCTAACGCTTCATTTTACAGTAAAACCTAAGTCCCAATGAATTTTGTTTCATGCCCAGTTTCAGAATACCATGTGATGATATGTGCATGATTGTTATCGTGCCTGCTTCTTGAAACCGAAAGGCCACAAACCAACAGTTCTAAGAGGCAAATCACTACTGAGACAATCCAATGTCTTGGAACATTGCAGTCTTTCCACCAAAAGTTGACATAAGCATGCAACTCTTGTTATAGATGTATAAAACAATGTATTTTACTAATATGCTTTATTTTCTCTTCTTTCTTTTCTTCTACCTCTTCTTGCCCCATCACATAATTTTCTTCTTTGGAAAGATATGAAGATGTCATTATCACCATACCATTTCTGACAGAAATATAACTATTTTTCTTAAAGCTTAACATTTGTAATTATGAAGAGACACACATTAGGTTTCATTTGTAATCCTCTGAGTGAATAGATCCTCTCCCTTTTGCAAACAGCAAAGCAGGGTCACCATGGATAGCATTTCAGTTGGCCCATTCCAAGTTCAACTTGTTTATAGTGTGTTCAGTTGGGTACTGAAACATAAGAAAGTGAAAACACTAAAGCAGGTGTGTTTGAAATCAGATTTATTCTGATTTCCTTGTCTTTGTGTGTGTCTATGTGTGATAAATTACTGTGAAAATCTGTGCATACCTTACAGAAAGTTTAACTTGATATTTTCTGTGCTGCTCATTGTACATCTATATTCTCTGTTCCTTCTCCATTTTCTTAGATAAATCTTTGAGATTGTTTTCTAGGAAGTAGCACACTGTTATATACTAAATGTCACAATTTTATTCCCTACTACAAACAAAATTTTAGGAATGTCTAAATTACTATAAATGTTTGGAAAAAGGTCATTTTTTTCAAGCTTTCTTTAATTTTTCGTAAGTTCCACGAAGTAAATTGAGACATTACTGTAACCCCACCATCTTCATAAGTCTATATCACCTGTTCTTCTGAAGCCTTGGCTACTCTTTTTCTCCTGGACATTATGTGATAACAAAGCAGTGTATGGAAGCAGGATTTTATAAGGTCGTCAGAGTTTGCATTAGTAAAATAATAGTCAGGTCATATTTATTGTGTTCCAATTACTTCAGTTAGTCCTTACACGGTTTTTCAAAGCACACAGAGTGTAAAGCAAGACATTGCAAGGCTCAGACAGTTTAAAAATAAATCTTGGGCAACGAACAAAAAAATCTTGGCATAATACAGCTGCTGGCATCATTGTATGGTACAGAACAGTTCAATTAGCTGTTTCCAGAAATAAAAACACCATTGTGTGCAAAAGACTGCACCAGTAGAAGAGCTGCAAAAAGAATAAATAAATACAGAAGCTCTTTTTTCTTTTCTGAAATCAGTAGAACATTAATTACCTATCTGAGCTCCGTAGACAGAAACACACTTTGCCTTGAGAAATCTTTCTGTGAAGCATCCTGATTTAATACAGGAGTGTTTAAATAACTTGTTTAATAAGAGTTTGATTTCTCTTAAGGACAAAAAAATATCTTCAGGAAATCAGAAGTTATCTTTCCTGTATTCCACCCCGCTGTTAGAATTCCAGGCTCTGTTCAAGTTCAATCTCTTTTAAAAGATTTATCAGGCCTCCTGCTGTCAGTGCTCTTTGTAAACAGTGATGGGTCGTTGCTGAAACACCTATATTGCCTAGGCCTTTGCACTGTCTGCTTATACATTTTATCAAAGTGTAACCCACATATCCTGCAGGAGATATCATGGATTGCCATGATCCCAGAAGAGTGAACATGTGGGTGACTCACATTGGTATGGGTAAGTTTGGGGGAAAGGCATGTGACTCTGTAAGTGTGAGTATGGATTTATCTGTTTCTTGGGGTTAATTACAGAAAGGTGTTTAGAAATTTGCAGTTGTTCACTAATATTTTGTAAGCATCTAATACTATCGTTTATGTTTAATTACCGTTAATGAATTTTAAATGTATAGTTCACCGATTGACAGTAATTGTATGTCATTAGTAAACAAATCACTTAGATTTTGTTTTGTTAAACTATGTGGCCTGAGTCTTTTTTTTTGATTTAAATTGTGACCAACTTTCACTATCTCTGTAAGACAGTATGATTTAGGATAATACAACAGTACTATTTTAGGGTTTATTTGGTCCAGGACAGGGAGAAAAGCCTAAAAGCCGTTCTAACCAATGCAGATAGTAATGGTATAAGTATCTTGAGAAGTCATAGATATAATAGTATAAGGATATTAATAAGGAAGGTCTTCTCCAAACTTGAGAATTTAAGTAGGAAGAGAAAGTATTATTGTAAGACATATTAACACAATCTTTTTCTGCTTTTTGTTACTATTTGTTATAAAGCAGACTTGGAAAGGTCATACAGGTAGACTGCAAGCGTTCTTCTTATAACACATGCTGCATTCAGCTCACTGTAACTTGTACAGATCAAAAATCATTTGCCAAAAGTCATATGTGAACACAGTTCCCTTTTCTTTATCACCATGTATACAACTCATAATCAAAAGTCCTAAAAAACCGCAAAATCGGGTAAAGACTGATTGCTTTAAAAAACAATTATTTTGAAAGTGTTGGACTTAAAATATGTTTGTTAACATGGTAAAGGAGAACTGTTTAGCTGGCTAAATGCAAGTGTGTACTTCAGGTGGATCTCAGTGGACCTAAGTGGCATTGTAGCTTTATTGACTAGAATAGAGCTACACTAGGGACTAGAATAGCTAGATCTCCATTACTATGCAAGAAGCTTAGACATATCTACACACATAGACTTGCATTGTGTAGACCTGCATTTTATATACTTCATGTAGGTGATTGAACCTAGAGCTGAACCCCTTACCCTCACTAAGTACTCGCTAGGAAGGACAGAGTTTATTCCCACAAATGAGTTTTGGCCAGTCCATCAATTATTTAGTCTGAAATTTTTCATTAATTGCATCAATAGTGAGTATTAGATACTCAAATATGCACTGATGTCAGCAGTGCCTGCATCATAAGAGTCTTTTTTTTCCCAACGTTTATGCTGCACAAAAGAGCTGATCTGTCCATTAGTCTTTGATCATTATCTAATTAGGACTTTTGTGTGTTTTTCTCCAACAGGCCACATGCTCCTTTTTTGGAGGTAAATAAAACAACATTGAAAGGATTGCTTTGCTGCTGTTTTCTAAAGCAGTTAAAAAGCAAGCGATAACTAGTCAAACAGCACTCAGCAGATCAGAAAGAGGTACGCATGCCCCTCGGTGACACTGCTACTTCAGAGGCTCTGACAGAAGACTGATGAGAAGTGGAGCTTGTATTAATGTGTTTTCATCTACATGAAGCTTATTGTTGTTCAGACATGTCCCAGAAAGTTAAAGACTATGTTTTGGGCTGCCTAATCTTTTGGGGAATGTAGGTCAGGCTAAAGCAGGAGCGGGCTCTGTGATCTTCTGCATCTTCTTGCACAGAGCAGGAACCCCAGGATCACAGCAGTTAAAAAGATCCCAAATATATTGACAAAGTCAGGAGTGACAGAAAGATTATTAGAAGTTAATCTGTGTCACAGAAAAGTATGTTTGATTGTTGACACACGGTGGCTCATGTTTTCCTTTCTGACAGTGACTGAGGTACAAGAGATACTTTCTATGAAGCTAAATAAAATGTGTACAGCAATTTGTCACTTTCTAAATAAGTTTTTGTTGTTTTTCAAATACTCTGGAGCACTTTCAAATGGTGAGTGTTGTATTTTGTGAAGACCAAGGAGTGGAGGATATTCTCATCTGGATGCTGACCGCATTTGCAGGCTTGCCCGACGTGTTTCTTGATAGGCTCTTGTTATCTCTGATAATCTTTGGAGATGCAGCAATAGCTGGAAGCGTGTACCAACAGAAATCTACTTTCATGGTGAGTGCTGCCAGACAGCAGCATACTCTTGTGAGTGACATCCCCAGAAATGCTGCTCACTTGGTCTGCTTCTGGGGTGCTGGGTTTATGCTCACATTTTATTTCAGATATATGCTTCCCTAGAGCTTTCTGCTACTCCATCCAAATGCTGACAATTTTGTAGGGCAAGCAGACATGGTGCAGCTTTGTAATTCACGTTCATTTTGCATGGGAGGGACACATTTTGTTGTTAAAGGTGATCTTAACTGTCTACTAGTATTGTTTGAGATACTAATTTTAACATAAAACCCCGGCATATTTTGGAGACTGCAAATATTTCCTCAGAGGTTGAACCAGATGTTATGCTAATTTTTATTAGTGACACTTCACATGATCAACAATAGAGAGATTTCACTGAAGGGTCTTAAGCTTCAGGATTAAATTTTTCCATTTACTTGAGAAGGCCTTTATGTGTAGGCTCTTATCTCACTGCTAGAAGTTATGATACAGGACCTACATGAGACCCATTGCCTTATGAAAAGGTAGCTGACTCCCAAGCAGGGTTTCATAAAATGTCTAAAATCCCATTGGACATCTGTGTTTAACCCCTCAGATTGCTCCCTGTCCTAATGGCCTATATCTTCATGCTGAAGGGTTGCCTCCATAAAGCTGAATAGGAGAGGGAAAAGGGACTATAACTTCAGAAATTGCAAGGTAATTAGATTTCATAACTTGATTTAAGTGCCTAAGTACATGATTCCCAGTTGTAGCACACATACATTTTTTACTACAAAGCAAACACATAATGAAGAAATAGTAAACAAAATACACATCTGAATCAAAGGATTTAAAGTTTTCCTTATCGTTGGCTTGAGTGAGACTCTGCATAGTTTTAGGATTGTATCTGTATCACTAATCAGGCAGATTCAAACACTTAATCCTGAAAGTCCATGCCCAAGACCATGAGGGAGGGCACCACCCCATGGCTGCTCCTGCCTGGCTTCCAAGCAGCTTGCTGTTCAGATATGTTACTCTCCTCTTTGCTAGAATCAGAAAATCCATCTTCTTACTTCACATCAAAAAGTATATTGCTTAAAATATAAACTATGTTTAAAGTTCTTGCTGTGAAAAAACTAAGACTAAAAAAAGGTTATTTGCCTACCTACCCACATGTCTTTTTTCATGTGGATTTATTTTCTGCTTGACTTACCGTAAACCTCATTTTTCCTTAGTAAACACTTTCCACAAAAGCTTCCAGATGATTTGTCATTTCTTTTCTATTTATTCACAGATGTGCATATACCAGTGATCACTATTATGTGCCTGAGTTTCTAGAATACATTACTCAGGAATTATAATTTTGTAGCTTTATTGCCTATTACTCCTAGACCAAATTCTCAGCTGGTGTCAGTCAGTATAGCTTCATTGATTTCACCAGTTCTATTTCACAGGTTGGATTATTTAAATATATTTCATCTAAGGATCTTATTTTTCAATACTAGTCAACAACTACAGACTGCTATAGAGGGTAGATATGTGTATTCCAGACTGAATTAAGGTGCTGATCCATCAAAACAGTAACAGCCATACTTAAGTTTTAGCAGGCTTTAAATGTAGCCGTGTAGGTAATACTACTTAGTGCTAAGTAGGTGCTTTAGCGATCCATGGAGCATGAACTAAATATGATTATTAAGCAGTCCATAAACCTTCCTAGGATCCTCCAACCGAGCAGTAAATACAACCAGTACAAGTGCTAACATAAACGAAGAAGACACCATTAAATATAAAGGTCTGCTTTAAAGATGGCAGTAATGTATAAACCCAAACTGGAGCAAGATCCCACCACAAAAGTGAGACGTTATCCAGCCTCCAGAAATTAAATAATCCAACAAGTGCCATAGCAAAGGTCTATGATCCCCCAGGTCTTAACATCATCCTTAAAAGTGAAGTTGATACATTGTTATCAGTGTCTTGTTTAATACTTGCAGTGCTCTAATAAGCCCAGAAGACATAATTTCTGAGAGAAGTAGTCTGAAGTCTAACTGAAGTGAACATAGAATATGTGCCAGGGTCTGAATGGAATATAGAAGACCATGCAGTAACACCAAACAGAAAATATCAAGTGGATAAGTTTTTCAAGATTTCCTTTGTGTCCCCGATGTTCTTGTAGTGGTTTGACCCTAGCTGGTGGCCAGGTGTCCACCACAGCCGCTCTGTCACTCCGCCTTCTCAGCTAGATGGGGGAGAAAATATAATGAAGGGCCTGTGGTTTGACGCAAGGAGAGGGAGATCACCTGCAAGTAGCCTGCCTGACCATGATCTTCACCACAGCTCAGGGGAATCTCTGCTCTGGCACCTGGAGCACATCCTCCCCCACATCTTCGCTGACCTCGGTGTCTGCACATATTGTTACTTCTCTCTCTCTCTGCCAGTTGTTGTGTGGTGCAGTTCTTTCCTCTCTTTTTAAATATGTTTTCCCAGAGGTACTCCTGTCCTGTCATCACTGACAGGCTCAGCCTTGGCCAGAGTCTGTCTTTGGAGCTGGCTGGCATTGGCTCTGTCAGACCTAGAGGAAACTTCTAGCAGATTCTCACAGAAGCCACCCCTACAGCCCCCTGCCACTGAAGTCTGGCCAGGCAAACCCAAATTTTTCTCAACATCTTTTCAATACCCTGGACTCCAGTAAATGAAAAAACTTACAAAGGGAAAAAAAAGTGCAGTTATGTAAAAAATGTCCTATGACAATAAATAAACAATATTTCTGATGAACTCACGGGATTATTTTTTTTTTATACCTTGGATCACTGTAAGCATTTTGATTGCTGATTACTCCAGCAGTATTTTAACACGGCTAAATAATGCTTTGATTGTAGATATAATAAAACATTCTCTTCAATGTTAAGAAATCTGGAGCAGTGAAATAAGGATTAAACTGGATTTGAACTGGTTCTTAATTAAAAAACTTACAGTCCAGTTTTAATAATTCAGGTTTTACTACCAGCATTGGCAAGTATCGCTTTTTCTTTAGCAGATGTTTATTTTTATCATTGCTCAATAAAGTTTAAAAGATTTTCAGATCTTTAGTAGAAAGAGCTCTTGCAGAAAACCTTATTCAAGAACTGCTCAGGAACAGGATATCAGGTTTAAAACAAGGATCAGTGATATGGAAAGTGTGACACTTTCCATGCTACTTATATGCTAACTGTACAACAAGTGTTTCCCTTGACCTACTTTCCAGTGTTTTTTCCCATTTGTGAAAATACTTACATATTAACTACTGTCAAATTATTATTTCCAGAGCAGGAACAGAAGGACATCAGTGAGCAAGCTGTATATCATCTAAATATTAAATTATATTTATAATTAAAAAGACTCTATGAACTGAAACAGACCTGGGATGGGAGAGGGGTAGGAGGATGGTGATGTTTAAAAAAACCCCAGGAATAACTTTTCCACCAGAATACAGATTTTTCTTTAGAAGTATTCCTTTGTGTTTAATAGATGTTACAGATTTGTTGGACAGTAGGATGGAAGATGGTAGTTCCTGAGATTTCATAGTGTTATGTCCCAGAGGGTAAAGCCAAAGTTCATTCTCTAGAGGAGAAAAGGGACACAGAGATATGATGCATCTGAACCACAATTTTCAAGACTTGTATCTATGTGTATTTATTTCAGATGTCAATCAAAGATATTGCAGTTTTCAAAATAATGTCTTTTTTATTATTATTTTCAGGCATTTTCTATTTTGATAACGGCAACAAAACAGCCACACAAGGAAGGCAATTTGGGGTGAAGTTTAAGGGAAATATCATTATATTAAAAACTAATGTTTGTATCAAAGATTTCTTACAAATACCAATTTAGATGACAGGATGACAGAACTAGACAATTTTTTTCCTGTTTGGAATTTCTTTCTTGACTAAAATTCACTAACAAGATCTATTTCTGTTCTACCATGTATTTAATCCTGAACCAAAACTAAAAGCAAAGCCCTCCACTGATAGTATGGAAAACTGGGAAAGA
>NW_009723199.1:16448-40988 GCF_000703405.1 Apaloderma vittatum
CTCTTCATGACAATCAATAAATTTGGTATGAAAACATAAAAACTCTTTTGATATCAGCATGTCCTTTTGAAGATTCATAAAATTGGTTCACAAAGATTTACAGTTACCATGTCTGAATAGGAAAACAAAATAATCCTTTGTTACTATTTGTGCAAAGAAATAGAGAGTTTGTCATTATTCGTAGAATTCATGATGCACTTCGTAAAAATGAATTAACATTCACATAATTCCAGATGTATTTGGATCAGGTAGGGGCTGAGAGCACTTCTCTCGTTTGTAAGACTCCACTGATATGCAGGATCTGCATCCCAGAAGATCCAGCATCTAATTACAGCCAAGCACATCACCTTTAAAAGATTGCTGGCTCTGTTTATTAATTATTCTGTCATGTTTCTAGGAGTGAGAAAGAACACAGTGTAACTTAGCTGCACTAACACATGAATTGTGAATTGTTACATCCAACAGTTTGCAAACAATTCTTAGTTTGACTATTGTGAATGAAAATATTGCATAAGATCATCAGGACTGACTCATGAATAGTATGGCACCTAAAAAAGAGAAACTTTCTGAATAATGATATTTGCAAAAGGTAAATCAGTAAGTCACAACTCCTTTATTTCTGCATAACAACCAAATGCCATGAAACGAGTTTTGAAGACTGAAATATCCGATCAGATATGCTGATGAATGCATATCTAAAATATGCATGGTTTTGGAATAAGCTTAGTTGAAAAGCATTTTTCTAGTTCAAGATAATATTGTATATAAGTTATTTTAAAAAGGTAAGGCCAAAACTATATTTTAGTCTCTCTTTGATAACTCTGCAATGTCTTAGGGAACATTCAAGGGCCAATCTCCTTCCACCAAAAAATCCAACCAGTCCCCCCTCCCCCTTCCTGCCTCCATTTGTTCTTTTTTCCTTTTCTTTTTTTTCTCCCGTGTACAAGTTACCTAATACTAAGTTTTCTGTTTCTGACTTTTTTCTTCTGCTGTTGCTGTCCTCCATGAAGGGTACATCTGAACTTTGTCCAGCTTGGGAAGAAGTTTCTTTCTGTAAAACACCTCCTGTGAAATAAACACTCTTGTGAAATCATAAGAATATAATGGTACAAATAATACTTTGTGTAAGTCACCCAGTGATGCTACAATATACAATTTCCCATGGTTTGGGTATTTTTGTGGTTTTACTTGAGTTTTTCAAGGGTTATGGTTTTTAGAATTTTTTTTGTCTTAAGAGTAAATTCAAAAAAATTGTGCCTTTTGCTGTCTGTCCACAGCTTTCAGTAGAGGAAGACTGACAAGTACTAGGAGATAAGATCTAAGGATTCAGCTCTGTTATGAAGAGGTTATTTGGAAGTAGACAATGTTACAGAAGAAAATTTCCTAGGATAAGTGACTATATTATAATCTGTTTGAGGACTAATGTATATAAATAACACAGTTGCATTTAAGATACATTGCTTTTCATCACCACTAATTTCTTATTCATTTGCCAGACAACCTGCAAAAGCAATGTGCCCACTATGTCTCAGCAGAAGGACAGAACCGGCTTCACTGTTACCAGCATTTTCGCTGTCTTGTGAAAGTGATGAATTGAATGGATTATAGACTTTTTAGTCTTAATATGTTGCTAAGTGAGCTCCAGATTTGTTTGTTTTCTTGCTTACTTGTTTGTTAGCTATATGTGCATAGTGGATAATTAGTTTAAAAGCAATGTTATGCTAAACAAATCGACCTGAGTTTTTCCAGATACCACTTCAAAAAGAATACTGGCCTTGAATTCCCTCGTGTCTCTCCTAAAATTTATTTCAATGGAAACTGTAAGAAAATTTCAGACTTTAAAACTATCATTTTCACTGCAGAATAACACATTGGTAAGTAGTTGGCTGAGCAGTGTGTTCTTCCTTACTCCTATATAAACAGAAACATATATACATGCATATATAATACCACCACATTTTTGACTTTACTGTGCATTACCAACCTAGTCTATAATCCAAGCATTGCTTACTCACATCCCCTTTCTAGGCTTTTACAAAGTCCCTTTCTTACATCTGTGCAAGCTTCCCAGACAGCTGACGAACAATCAAACCGACAGGGTGGAAGAGCGAATGCCCAGTAGTTTTTTCAGATAGACACTGCTACAAGTTTTTTTAACTGATAATTTCCCTTCAGCCTTGACTTTTTGCAAAATTAATGATTTTATGTCTTAAAATATTAAAATCTCCCGCCAGCCCTATGCATTTTAAATACCCATACCATAATCTACCATCATGTAAGGACAAAGGGTAAACTAAAAATATGACATTCTTAAACGATAGCTGTCTTCCTATGATAATTCAGCTTTCACAGATTGTATTGTTCCAGTTTCTTTTCTGACAGCTGGAAGGAAAAAACACATTTACTGTGCTTTGGAAGAGTGCACCAGATCTGTCCTTGTGTATGTAAATACATTTAGGCCAAGAGGTTTTCTGATCTGATGCAGTTTGGTCTTCTTTATGGAACTTTGCAATAGCTTTATCTAGAAAATGTCATTCTGAGCTTAATTAGTTCTGGCATGGTGATTACATCAACAGACAACATGGCTCTGTACGAGCTGTGCAAGGCACTGCTTTGCAGCACAAGCTCCCACAGAGTTCATAAACTGCTCTTTAGGATTATCTGGCAAACAGAAGGACAAAACCACTGTTAGTTGATATCTTTTTTTAGTCTCATTAACGTAGCAGGAACATTCAAAGTAAACTGATGGCATTATTGCTACCCCATCAGACAGTTGGCCTAGTTATAGAGATGAAGCTATGGCACAAGTGCAGCATGGATATATCAACCTTGGACATTAATGAATCTATTCTGTTGGCCATGCAGTAATCCTGAACGTGAGATGCAGACTCAGCGGAAAAATGTCTAAGAAGCAAGAAATCAAAAATGAGACATAGAACATGGAATTTGACTAAAACATAATATCACATCTTAAACTCATTATGCAGCAGTGAGCAAAAATGTATCTGCTTGTCAGCAATACCATCCGAAAGGTAGTGAGCCATTCTTTCTTCAAGACACTTATTCTTATTTTTCTATTCTTGGCATCTCATTTGTTCTTGGCGTTAAGTCTACACATATTGTTTGCATCAAGCACAATTAGAGATGCAAAAGTAGGCCTGGACATTTTTTTTTCATTTTTACTTTTTCATCCTGGAAGTAAAGATGAAGAAAAACTAAAATTACTTAATGCAATAAAATTAGCACTGATAACCTTGCATATGTATGCTTTACCTGTGTATAATTGATGTATGAGCAATACTGCCATTTTTTATTTGGAGAGTAAGTTTTATACAATCAAAAAATTCCCCAAAAGTTTATTCACCTTAGTTTTGAAGACAAAAATGAATGTGATGAAAAGCAAGTAGAATAACAGTAATTGTATAATAGTATGTTATCCAGGAACTGAATCTACAAAAGAATGAGCTGGAAGTATTTGTGATGTTGCTGACACATTTCAAAGGCATTTAAAATTGAACTAAAAGATTGAAAATGGCTAATGATTTTTTTCCCAATATTTTTTTGCAAGAAAAATAATTTTCAGTTATAGAACGACTCAAAGACAAAACCCCACAAGTTCTGACTCAAATGTTCCTTCCTTCCTCCCTCCTTTCCTCCCTCCCTTTCTCCCTCCCTCCCTTGTAAACTCTCCCTCAGTGTATTCGAAACAAAGTTCGATACCACTATTAACCTGATGTCTCATTCAATATTGAAATACAAAAAGAGTGGCCCTTACATGCAGTTAAACAATGGCAGGCTCTCAGAAATCTGTTTTGCGGCCTTTAGTAATACAATCCTCTTCACATTCCTTTCACAGGCATATGACAGGAGACATACATGATCTCAGCTTTCTCAAGGTAAAGGATTCATAGGTGAAATCACAGATATTTGTTAAATAATAGTAACAGATTCAAAACAACGACATCCATAATTTTGTCATCTGCTAACCTTTGTGTTAGATGGCAGATGAAACAATTGTTACAAAATATTTTATGATGCTTCAGTCCTGCAATATGAAAATAGTTATATACACAATAAAAGGATTTTTCTGCTTGACTAAAATGATAGCTCTAAAGCTGAAGCAGTGCATGAAATACAATCAGACTGGAAACTCCTGGAGGGTTAGATCTGTATATACAATACCAGCATGAGCAGAAGCACTTATAAAGATGTTCTCTTATATTTCAAACATGAGGTACCTACAAAACCCAACTGCCATTCTCAGCTTTATCATAAGTGAAAATTTCTTGCTATGAATTCATTCTCCGACCCCTGCCCTGTCAGTTCTTGTGTCATTAATGGCTCTTGCAGACAGAGGTGGGTTTTAACAGTCTCCAAGATCCTTGCACCCACACAGCTTCCATGATGGAATTGGGCACTGTGTTTTTTCTCATCCTTCAGCTACTATTTTAGGAGTTCATATGACTGTCATGCAGCTTTCCAAAAATCTGTCAAAGCTCAAAGGCAGAAGCAGAGTTTAATGGCAGATAGTTACAAATTGTTATTGCAGTAGAGTGCAAATTTCAGACTGATGAAAAGGCTGTTTTCTTCTCTTTTTATAGTAATGAGAGAATTAATTTCTACCCCGATCACGATAAAGGCTGTTGTGCCCCTATGAGATGGTTCAGATCAAAGGTTTATGTCTAGAATCAGTAAATTGCATGACTTTGCATTCCAAAAATTGAAACACTTTAATTATTTATAAGAAGCTTCATGAACAGTTACTGGAATAGTAACAAATGCAGGGAATTTAGGCAACCAAGTTCCAAACCAAGACTTTAAGCAGCTAGCATACTTCTTTTCAGTTCATATTTGAATAAAATGTTTATTAAGTGACTTCCAATAGCAGATAAATTAATAAAGCTGTACTTTGTCCATTGAAATGTTGCCAAAATATCAAGGAATATATTACTTTCTACAAATAATCAGATTCTTTCTCACTTTTTCTATTAAGTGGATAGGCAATGTTCAAAAGAGACAAAGAACTACCTCGTTTCTTTACTCCCATTTATCTGTTGACAATACTGGAATAATAACATTAAATACATACCATACCTTAGCTGCTCTTGCAGGATCTTCTGAATATTTGCAAACTAGGTTTTAAAGGGGTGGTTGTTTTTTTTCATAAAAACAGCAGTAAGTTGGTTTTAATGCTGCAATGCTTCTTCAAGATACAGTGGTATAGTTTTCTTAATTTCTTATTGTTCTCTGGCACATTATTCCAGGTTATTTAGCAAATCACAGTGAATTGTTGTATTACCCTTCCCTAGGTCACAAACAGACATGTCAAAATCTGTTTCAAGAAACCCTGCTTCTGCCTTTTGAGTCATCTCCAAGTTCACTGCCTTTCTCATGCTATCTCCAACAGAACATACCCATTAAGGAATCACCAAAGCAGGGTAAGCAGTCGACAGTAATGAATACTAGTCTTCACTTGCACTGATTTCAGCCCAAGAAGTGGCTGGTAACACGATCATAAGTCAATAAAAGCAGGCCTCAAGTGCTAAGAGCTCTGGGGAATTGCTCCCTCTGTCTGTGGTTCCATGAAAAGAAATGTTGCACTGTCTAGGAATATTAGTGCAACATCACAAAATGCTAGAATGAAGATAGATAAATAATGGTGCATTGGCAAAACTGTTATATACACAAATAAATCCACAGAATACAATAAACAAAAATCAAAATGAGATAGCCAATAAGATCTGTTTATTTTAAACCCCAGATAATGCAGTCAGTAACCACAATAAATATGAATGGCTACAATTATGATTAACTAAAACATTTAGGTAATCTAAAATATGGTTTAAGTTTAAATTATGTTGGTCATTGACAACAAAAAAATAATTAGAATAAATTTTTAATGACAATGAGCAAGAAGAGAATTTCAGTCTAGCAAAGAAAATGCGTTGAAGTGAACATACTGACAACAACTCATCTAAAGTGTACTATACTTTTTCTATGCATCCTTTATCTAAGGACCTTAAGTGTGGTGGTACACATTAGCCTTGGAATGCATGAGAATACAGTGACCAAGAGAAATGACAATAAGAGCTGCATGCCTGGATGTTGCTCATGTGAAGTTCTCAGTGAGAATTCATGATCTGAAATCTTTTTCTGAGCTTCAGGCATCTGTATTTGAGAAGGTTGATTTGCTACTTCTTTAAAAACAGAGTTTGGGTAGACTAGTCATCCAGGAACTGCAAAGCGGTCTAGTCCTCATGGTTTGGTCTAGGCTAGGATCACTTCTCAACCCATAAAAAACTTGGTGTGAATTGGTCTATCAGAAAAATGTGCTTAATAATCCAGGGGGTATTAGTTGAAAGTTCAGTTTCCTTTACTCTTACTGACATTACATTTTGTGTTGAAAGACTCGTTAGATTAAGTACTGAATTCAATTCAAATGCCATTTTGGCATTTACAAATTCATTTCATGAGTCCCAATTACCTGAATACCAAAATCCTGAAAAGAAAAACCTAGAGATGCTTTTAAAGTATATGTTGCAGCAATTTTGTATGTTTGCCTTCTGTTTTTTGTTTTATTAGCGCTAACAGCTCTTACATTTGCATTTGCCTGCATTTATGGAGTTAATGGAGTTTTCCCATTTGCTGTGCTACACAAGAACATGAGGTAGTAGAAAAGTGAGGAAGAGGGAGGAGAAGAGACAAGAGGTACATGAAAGTCCCTGGGGATTTCCTGTGCTTTCAGAATACAGGAAAGCATGGCTATGACTGGCAAAGAATTTGAAAATAATAATTCTTTTACTATGATCAAGCAATAGGACATCCTGTTTTCTGAACAAAAATGTATGACATGGGTGATGCTGCTGAAGAAGTTAGCTGCTAGCCCTGGTGGCAGCAGTAGCCTAGTGTAAGCAAGGTCATTTCTGGTACACAGGAAAGCATTAATAATGAAATTTAATTGTGATGAATAGTGCAAAATTGAAGGGTAATAAGTTTTTTAAACTCATCACTCATGGGTCAAAACCTACTTTTTGCTATATTATTTGAAGCTGACTTCAAGGAAAAATGGTTTTCTCTGTTTTTTTAAAAAGCGGTTTACAGAAAGCTAACTAACTAGCATAAATGAACACATTTCCCATATTTACTTATGTTTTAAATATTTTTAAAGGAATTTAAATTTTAACTTGCATTTTACTGGAAATTATGATTTGCTAACAGACCTCCATATTTGACAGCTCTGATTGTCATTTGTCTCTGCAGCTCACCATTTTTAATCACTGTTAAATAGATCAGGGACAGAAGTAATTGTGTATTCAGTGACTAATTGTGAATTTTGAACTTCACAATGAACTGTTCAAATTCATTTGATAGGGCACAAATAGGAGGAAACTTGCAAATAATTTCTGCTCTGGAATACTTTAGAGAGCTTTGTAATCTCCTTTTGAATATTTCATGGACAAAAAAAAAGGCAAAATCCTGTGAATACATTATTTATTTTGAATTATTCACTCATCTGTATTCTGGTAAGAGCTTAAACATCATTTCACCATGTTGCACCATGATGTGATGACATCTAGTGTTAAAATAATGAAATCTTCTTATTCTATCATAACCTGAAATAATTCCAGAAATTTGGTGTGTGGAACGCTGCCTTCTTATTGAGCTATTATCTAAGCTACAGACTCATTGAGTATGTTTTGTAGCTTTTCTTGATGTTACTAATACAAAATTATCATTGAATTGCATCAGGAAAAAAAAAAAGCCTCATTAAATCTGGAAATGTTTCCTGGTTTACTTGATATATTTATCAGAAATATTTGTATAGAAGAAAGGAAAATACACCAAATTGTCAGAAAGGGGAAGAATGGCGCTAGGGGATAACAGAATTTACATGGTATTGTATTAATATTTTGTCCTGAGCAGTCAATGACAATCAAAGCATATCTATTAAAAGAAAAATTGGTTATAAAAGAGGTTACAAAAAAAATTTAATTCCTTTAAAATTAATATTTATCCACAAAAATTGCAATAGCCATTGAAATCAAAAGAAAAGTTTCCACTTATTTGGCTGATCACTGCATCATATCTAAAATTATTTTGAAAATGATGACATTTCATAATTCCTTGTAGATAAATAGACTTTTCTGTTCTCAGTAACACTTTATCAGCTCTTGATCCTTGTATCTCTACCATGTATATGCACAGAACAATTTCAATATTAAAATTTGGAAATTCTCTGCACTTCGTTGTGAGACTGATCAATAGAAGGAAGATTTAAACTGGCCTACAATTCAGATATAGAAATCTATAGCCATTTAAGTAAATTATTTTTTTAAAATTATTCTTGGGTGTATCAGTGAAGCCTAGCTTTATAAAGGCTACTAATTTTGTATCAGAGAAATTCCAGAACTTACCTTAAATTATGCACATAGTTGTCTGTTTTGTTGAATAACAGTGATTCTGCTGAATTGAAGCTTGATCATGGAAAATTTGGCACCATTCAACAAAACTGAGCAGAAATTAAACTCATCTTTAAACATTCATGTAATTCCTTTGACACAAAATCAAGGTCACTACCTGAATGCTTACTGCTAAGTGAACACTTAAGTGCTATGTTAAATTGAGCTTAAGCTAGCCATGAAATCAGTACCCACTCATACAATTCTAAATGTGTAGAAATAAAGAAATATGGAATCTTAGACAAAAACCAGTATTGTTATCCTATGCAGTCAGTTACCCTTCTGTTCAGAAAGAGACAAATGACTTCCAGGCCATTAAGTACATCTGACAACATGTTTTCTTTCTCTTTCAACTAGTTTTAAATTTGGCTTATTTTGTAATAGCTCCCTTCAACCCTCAGACACTTGTCTGTGCCTTAAAGGTAGAGATTTTAAAAATCATTATGTTTTGTCTCTAAAAACCCTGAGTCACAGAAGACAGAAAGACATTAAACACGAAGTTCAGCTCAAGGACATAAAAGAAACCATGGTTGAGTAAGGCTGAATTTGAAATAAATTCATCCTTTTCCAACACAAAAAAGGTATTACATGATATGACTTGACATGATAGACAATACTTCTTGTCATCACTTCCAAGTATAACAGGTCCTTAGTGTAGATACTGAGTCGTCCTGTGGTTGTGTACATCACCCTGCATAATACCAACCTACAGATTCAAGCTCTGTCACACCACTGTCATCACTTAAGATCCCTGCCAATGGAGTTCAAAGCTCAGTCTAATTTTTTCCTACAAAAAAATCAGCATAGGCTGGAATTTCTTCAAAGATTTTGATTTGGAAAAAGATGTATAGTCCCCTTGAAACAAACTCAGATTTTTTGGCTTGGACCCACTGAATTCACGAAGGAGTGTGTACGTGTCCTGATGTCCAGCCCAGCAATCAATACGTTAAGGCAACTCGTACTGCTGTAATTCACAGAGCAGCAAAATGAGCTTTACAAAGGGTGTGTGATATCGAGCATACCAAGAGAGGAAAGCCTATAACAGCCAAGAGGAATGTCACAGGGAAAATGTTCTGGAGTCTTCCCCAGGCTGAAGCACTCACTTGTGGCCTTAGTTAGTATTTAGAAACTGATACACAGAAACCCTTTTATTTGTTTAGGTACCTAAAAAAAAAAAAAAAAAAAGCAGAGAAATCTCAGATTGTTTTTGTTACAGCTTAGTGTTAAGACAATGGGTGACTGTCTAAGAGTTCAGTACTCCTTTTCTGAACGGGAAAACTCCTCAATGCACCACTGGATTGTGTTTACTTTCTATCCCTCCTGCTAAAGGATGAACAGGTTTTGGGGGCCTAACGGAGAGCAAAGACCACTACTTATGGCGTCTGGCAATGAACACACTCTCCCGGAAGGACTAGTCCTGGATTTCAGTTCAAGGCATGAAGTCCACAGCTTCTTTTCTGGAAGTGTCCTCAGCAAAAATACTACAATTATCAACAGTAAAAAAGAATGGGGTTTGAGAACATAACTGCAATCTCAAAGGCAAGATCTTTATGCTTAAAAAAGCTAGTTCTCCAAACATGGAAGATTTTATTTGGTAAGGCATTACGTGCCTCAACACCTAAAGAGACACATATTAAAATTTTTGAATTGAAATACTAACATAGGTACATCATGCTGTGTATTAGGCTTATGTTTGTATGACTTCAGTAGTATGAGATAACAGAACATCATGATTACTGTCATAAAAAATTAAAAAAAACATTAACTTTTTTAGTTTATTGAAGTAATTTATTCTTGTTATACTGGTTTGCTCATAAGCTGATATAAAAATTGTAACATTCTGCATCGCATGGAGGAGAACAGTAACATCTGACAGTACTCATTTGTGCTGTGTGTATGCAAGATACCATATAATTGCTAATGGTTCTACTGCTCTAGTGGTTTTTTGGACATACCGTGTTTTAAGTTGCCAGTGATATTTCTTCAGTAAAGCAACGATTAATTTTGTTTGGTTATTTAATTTTTATTTTTGCATGGTTTATCTCTTGAAAAGCTACTTCAGGCAGCTCAGGCCACATAGTCTGGCAATTACTTCACAAGATCGGTTTGCCAGAAAGTTTAATACTTACTCTCTTTTACCTGTCCCCTACCAGAAATTGTTTATCATGCAAGTGGTGAAATATTATCTTACTGATTAGTTCAAGCCCAGTTCATTTTCACTCTGATTTTTGTCTTGATAACAGTAAATGTAACTTAAGCCCTTCAGGGGGTTGACCAGCTTGATAGTTCAGACAGTAACATACTGCAAGTTATTTCCTTATTCTGCTATTTCTATTATTTTTATGCTTTTTATGGCAAGCAGATCTCTTAATTTTGAAAAATAGGAATGTAGGTAAACCAGTCATCCATGACAGAACTGAATGTGTTTGAACTTGATCAAAAAGAGAATTTTTCATTTAAATTTGAACTTGGACAAATGTACATACTGTTGAAAGTATCTTCTTTAATGTTTCCCTGGTGTTAACATTTAGGTGATGGAGATGGGAAAATAACACTATCATTTACAACATTTATTTACTTTATACTGTCTACGTCTACCAGCAAAGGACATTCTGAAAATGGAAAAAAAAAATAAATAATGAAGCAAGACTATGTCCATCCCAATGGTGTGTTCCAAACAGGGCACAGGTTCATTCTCAGAGTCTGAAATAAAAAGGACAAAATGTGAAGCTCTAAAATCTAAGAGTTTGAAAGAAAAAATGAGAAAATGTTTTCATGGCTCTGGTTTGCAACACCCAAGCTTTTGCTGCAAGCTTGTTCAAATTATGCCAGATTTTATTCAAGTTGAAATCACATAACTGCCATCAAACATCTGCATATTTCAGGATTCCTAATAGTACCATATCAGGCATTCTCAGAACAAAAACTGAACTTTTTTTTGTGTTGACTCTGGCCATCAACTAAGCACTCACTAGTCGCTCTCTCGCCTCTATGGTGGAATGTGGGAAAGAATCGGAAGAAAAGAAAAATTCATGGGTCAAGATAAAGATACTTTAATGCATGAAGGAAAAAAAAGAAAAAAAAAGATGTGATGCAAAAGCAAGCACTCAACACCTCCCACCAACAGACTGGTGCCCAGCCAGTCTCCAAGCAACAGTTTCTTTGGAAGGACAAGAAAGAGATGGGATTTGCAATCAGAATTTTAAATGAAAAATAAGGTTTATGTGGATATGTTGGTAGTGGCTTCCACAGTGAAAACAAGCAGCTTGAGTTTGATAAGGGTGAAGGATAACCAAGTGGAGCAATGTACAGAGATATGTGACGTGATCATAGCAGAAAATGTCTTTCATTGCAGCATTCAGAATGCATCTGACATGATAATATTTAACAAAGAGGAGAAGAAAAGGGACAAGATAGTTTTAGTTTGGAGACATCGCATGTTTTAGTTGTAGGTTTAAACAGGAAAGTTCTTAGCCATAGTCTAATAAAACTTGTAGTAGTTGGGCAAAACTGAGGCAGAAAGACCTAGAGAAAAGTCTGAGTCAGAGAGGACTAGCAGGCTACGAATCTGAAAAATAAGCAGTGGAAATATTATCCAAGGAAGGTGTGGGGAAGGAGATGATTAAACTATTTTAGCTATCTCCTTGAGCAGCTCTTGTTCTAGAGAGAAGCAAGTTTGTCTAGAGGACATATCTGGGAGTCATCCGTATTAAGAAATTCACTGTATTTGGTTTTGTAGAGAGGTTGCAGAGAAACAAGTCATAGGGGAAGCTGAGCAGAGAAGCAGGTCAAAAAAACGTGGAAGAAGCACTAGTTCTGAGATCTGGCTAACAGCCATTAGAGGCTGTAGTGAGAGCAGCTTTATTTTGTGAAAAAAATAAAAGCAAATTTGGGAGGGATGCAGTGTATATCTGACAGAGAGACTGACAGCAATTATAAACAACATGTTGAGTTGACTTAGAGGGACAAGAAAGACAAATAGCTGAAGTATTAGCAGATGATGAGATTGGGAGATATGTTTCAAGTACAAAAGTATTTCACAATAAACAGTTCATCAGATAAATGATTATTTCTTTTTTTCTCAAACTGATGCAAATTTAAGTCTTGCAATAGTCTGATGAATCCTTCCAGCTATATATCCTTCATGTGCTCCCTGTTTCTTTCAATCCTTTGCATGTCTCTGAATGCTTTCAGATCTGGACAATATCTTTTACACACACCTGCACAAAGAAAAATTTTGGATATGTCCATTGAATACATTAATGTATGTAAATGTATTTCACTGTGTCCCGCAACTCTAATAACGTGCTCTTAATCATGGAAAAAATAACTTTCTAGCTAGAAAATTTGAGTTATTCAGGGAGATGATTTCTACTTTCACAGTGAAACTTAAACCTTGAGGAAAATAATTGTTACCAAAAAATGAATAAAACAAATCAGAAAAATGAATAAACAATGGCCATTTTAATTAGAAATTGTACAACAAAAAAAAAATTCCCCTGCAGTTACTTATTCAGCCAATGATGTGCCTGTTCTCTTAGTGCTATCTTCCAGGATATTATGGAAAATGGTGAGTTAAGGTGTTTCAAAAATTGTAATTACTTTAAACTTTCAGGAGTTTTAAAATTTATTTTTATTTTTTTTTCACAGAACACATTTGCATAGAGAATTTTTGTCAAAAATTTAAAATGCCACTATGCCATAGAGCTATAATTTTAATCATATAAAGCTATCATGACTGCCATTTCTAAGAAATACAGTTACTACTGACCAGATATAGGAGATACTTAAGCGTCTTCCCTCTCCTATTTCTAATTTTCACATTTGAGAATGATTGAGTTAGAGAAAGTAATTTTCATATAGCTTTCTTCCTTTGTAGTGCCAATATGTGTGCCTAGAGCTGGAAGGAACACCTGGATGAGTGCTGGAGCTGAGTGAAACGACCCTGCAGTACATCCTCTACTGCCACTTCCCACAAAGTTAATGATGCTGGATGAATCTGGAACACTGGTTGCCAGTGGTTGTGCTATACAACAGGCCTACTAAAAAGAAAAACAAAACCAAAAACCAGAGAAGAATAATGACAAACAAGCCTAAGAAATCTCAAAACCATTCACAAAAATGAAGTCATCACCCTCAAACAGCATTCACACTGAGGCAGCCAGTCCTGCTTATTATAGGCTCTTCTAAGAAAACAAATAGCAAATGTATTATTCACATTTGTCATCTTCAGCTCTGTCTTTGTGGTGAATTCTTCAGATATAGGAATATAACAGGGCCACATCAATTCATCCGATGAATACAGAATTTTGAGCATATGCTGCCATAACCTTGATTAAAAGCACGTGTGCCATGGTACCTGCTACCTTCTAATAGATATGTGACTATAAATTGGGTGTGGTTTAGTTTGTTTTTCAGCAAAGACCATTAAGTTAATGAAACTGCACAACCTTTACTTCTGCTGGGGTAGGCATTGAAAATGTCAATGAAGCTGTGCTTAAAGTAGGCCTCTAAGTTAGATGCATTGATGTCATCTTAGAAAAGCTCACGTAGAAAGAATATATTTTTTAAAAGAAATTATCTGAAATTGGTATGAACCTAAAAAAGAGGTGTTAGGTCATGGCCAGAGTAATACTGGGCCTGAAGGGGAAATGACTGAAAAACTAGAAGATAATTGAATAAATTCATAACTCTGCAGGAAGTATACACCTCATCTACCCTAGCCAAAATACTTTCTGTAAACAGAGGTTGCCTTTCCTCTGTCATATCTTGGTAAGCACATGGGGTCTAACCTTTCATTAGTAAATCATAGTAACATGAGGCTCTGTAAGTTTATTTACCTTAATTATAAGAGGAAGTTGGCAGTAGAGGGAATAAACTCAAGTTTCCTAAGCCTCATTCAGCAAATAAATTACAGAAACCTTCTAAAGTAATGCAGTGAAACTGTAATTTATTTTTATATCTCTGTAACAAATTGCATACTAGAATAATTTTACAAAATTGAAATGTACAATAACTGGGAGAGACTTAAAAATGATAGCAATAGGAGAGGAATTAAGAGGTATTGTTAAAACTTTCAATAAAGAAATCTTAACTGGAATATACTTAAATAATACACATAATCAGGAGATTTTCAGAAAACTGATTAAAATATAATGACACTAATCAATAACTGCTGCTGTTGGGATGGTTATATTTTTAAATGGGATTCTTTGGATTGATTCAGCAGCAATCCAAAGTTACTATGTATGTTCGTTATCATACAGGTTATTTCTGCTTCTTACCCAAAGTTCTATTGTCCTGCAGTTGTAACACATGCAAAATATTTCATTAATACTTTAATTACAGAGTGGGTTGGATGCTACGTCAGAAACTTTTTTGACAAAGTGTCTGAAAATGCTTGTGAAGGTGCAGGTTGAATCGCTGAGCACTTCTTCCCAGTCCCGTTTGCCTGGCTAGCTTATGAAGCATCTCCCTGACTTGGAGTCACCTCCAGTGCAACAGCTCTTAGCATAACAAAAGGAGTTGTGTAGCAGCCAACACAGATTTGTCAAGAGCAGATTTTGTCAGATCAATCTAAGTCCTTTGCATGACAGGGTAACAGGACAGAGGCAGCAGAGGAGAAGCGATAGTGTCACACACTGACTTTAATGAGGTTTCTGATACTCTCTCAAATGTCATTCTCACAGCCACTCCAGGGAGCTATGGTCTTCATGAAACTAGTGTTGGATAGACTGTTGCTGGATAAGTGTACCCAAAGAGTAGCTGGGAATCACTTGTTGCCAAGATGGAGGGATATAACAGGTGGAGTTCAATAAGATTTGACTTGGTCCTTAGTCCAGGCCTGTTTACTGTATCAAGTAATTGGGCCAAGTCTATTAAATTTACAAAATGTGGAGCTGGGAGTGCACTGGGGAACATTAAATGTCACCAAACTGGCAACAACACTCTGGTGAGAACTGTGGATCATTCCAATTAACCACTGCAGTGCTTATGTACTTCCTTAGGTTGCATGTTCTCCAAACGTTATCTGTGCTCCCTTGATGTTCCCTGACAAAGAAGCAAAAAGCAGAGACAGAATGATAGATATTCATGTCCATAGTAGATGGAACAGAAAATAGTAACCTTAAATTGCAGAGAGATGTCTGGAAAACCCTCTAGGATTAGGGACACTAAGGGTCAGGGGCAAATTACCTAGAGCTTGCACCTTTATCAGTGGTTAGAAATGGCTGAACCTGTCAGGATGGAGGTCCCAGCCGATACTTCCTGTCCTAGAACCACAAAGACAAGGATGCTACAGGTCCCTGGCCCAGTCCAGCTGGCAGAATGGCTGGGCTGTTGTTGCCAGTAGGTGAACGCACACAAAGAGAGGACACATATGCCTCGTCACACAGATCCGGCACAGTCAGAGAGTGATCCTGGTAACAGGATCAGTTCAGACATCAGCAGCACTCACATGAATATGAAGAGTGTATATGGTCCCACCCTGCTCCTCTCCTCCTGCTGGGAGGATACATACACAAACAATACGTGTCTCCTCAGCAGCTGGCTTTAGATGGTAAGTCAAACTCATTGCTGGCCCTCAGACAACTCTAATCTCCTCCTGTTCCTAGCCCATGGACCGACAAGTCCGCTGAGGGCCAGTCCAGCCACTGGCACTTAGATTTCTTGTCCTACTCATCAAGTAGTTTGCTAATGTTCTCACATGCACAGAGCAGAGAGTGAACAGATGTAACTTAGAAATGGGATTTAATCAGTGGGGGGCAGACTGCAGTGATCATGTGAAGACTCAGTCACTGAAGTATACTGACCAGCAGCCTATTGCACTTCACTGATCCCTCTTATCCCCTTTTCCCTCTATTGTACCATATTTTCCCGATCTTTACCCCTTTCTTTCCCCACTTTTACTTCTAAACATCCCACGATTCTCTCACGTTTCCTCTATTCCTTTAAGACATATCATAAATTTTATACAATTCAAAGATTTTGCTTTCCTGGAACCCCACAATAATCCCCATCCTACTGTAGGCATGATCCCCTTTAGTATGTACAATGTTCCTTTGTCTCTTCTCAGTGGATTTCCCATCAGGAAACAGTCCTATCAGTCTCCTTTGATGGTCCTAGAAGTAGCCAAGTCAAGGTGCTCTTTCTGCCCTGAAGAGGTTAGTGGGTTCCCTCTGCTCTGCCTGTCATTGCTTCTCTGATCCTCTCTGAATCTGTGTTCACTGCGGTTAGCCTTTATTTACATCACCTAATATAGATCTTTAAGGAAAGTTTTGAAAATTGTCAAAAATTGCATTGTAATTGTCGGTCTCTGTTCAGAACGACTAGACATTATCCTGGAATCCACTCAAGGCCTATTTACAAGCAATGTTATCAGAGAACTTTACAAAGAAAGTAAAATAAATTTGTATCTTACCTTTAAATCACATTTCTCATTTCAAACTTTATAAATAAAAGAATATATTATTAAAAGTAGATTTTTGGGTTTTGTGGGTTTTTTTAATCTTTGTTTGTTTTTAAGTTTTTCCCTAGGGTAAAAAGTGTTATCTAAATTAATTGTGGAGACAAGTCATAGACCTGTGGCAGTAATTCCCTATTTCCCATCTGCTATATGAATAAATGTTAGACTTAGGATAAAAGGTTGACTGATTCATGACGTCGTTGCCGAGTTTTGTGTCCTCTGCATCTGAAGAGTAAAGAAAATGGGAGCAGAACAAAAATTTACAAGAAGAATCTGCAACTGTAATAGCACAACATTTGGGGTTTTTTTCTTTATAATGTCACTGAAAATAATTTATGCACTGAATTAAAAACTCAGAACTGACTTGGTTGAATAAAAGACAAGAAAAGCTAACCTATCTTAAGTTTCAGGTATTTACCCTGAGCCATAGCCAGTCAGAAGTTAAAGGACAATCAATTGTTTCAGCACTTTTTTATGCACTTTGGAGCTTTATCTGTGCTGTTCAACTAGTATTGCAGTCTTCTATTATTTTAGTGACAAGACATGTTGAAGAAATCTACAATAATCCATAAAATCTTTTCAGGAAGACAAATGTATCTATGAGGATTTTTCAGCTGGAAGGTTTTCAACATTTCCTTTTAAAGGACTATTCCTACAGTTCTTTTCCAATAATTTTTTCAAAATATTTTCACCATCTTCAAAATAAAAGGCATGATATTCTAATTATATTGTTCATGAGAAGTGCATTTAGACTACGATCCTTGTCATCACAATAGTTACAAATAGCTTAAAGAGAACAGAAAGAGTAAGGGAGAGCTAGAACACATACTTCCCTGGTTTTCTCTTCTTTCTAAACTAAACTAGCTGACCAACATAGTAGCTCTTTTCAATTGCTGCAATATTTCAGTGAAAAAAAATGAATATTGTCTTAACGAACAGATAAAAAAACCTCAGGTGTAAATTTCACTGGTGCAGGGATTCCAGAATATAAGTGTTTTGAAGTTTTCAAGGCTCACTGGAAAAGCCAGTGTTACAATTCATGATTATTTTTGGAAGGAAAGTTACACTTCGTGGTTTTGTGTTTAATTATTGCACTAATACAGATAAATGTCAGACTAACCTGAAGGGAAGATTATCCCACTCTTCCTGTGTAATAATAATTTACAATGAAGTTTCAATAACTCTTTCTCATAAACAGCATCAACAGCTACCCTCTGAGATAAAAAATCATGTTAGATAGACCTTAGGCCTGTCCAGTTTAGCAATATCCAGGTTTTGCAGACATAAAAAGAATTCAGTCAAAATGTGTTGCCTGTGGATTACTACGATTTATGAAGCTCTTTGATGTCTTTCTCTCAAAAAGTAGAAGACAAAAATAAAAAAGTGCTGACATTTGCTAAGGAGAAAATAATATGCAAGCTTTAAAAAGGAAGGCAAATGAAGGAAATAAGATACCTTTTTAAAAGGTCCTTAATCCTTTCAAAAATATAGTGAGCTTGAGTGCAGACAATGGGTCTGCTTCCTAGAAAGTTGTTATGAATTGTTGCATTACTTGAATAGTTTCAGAAATGCTTTATGCACTTTAATTTTAAAAATGAAATTGTTCTATAATATATTAAGTGGATAATTAGGTAGTATTACTACTGTTATAATTTATCTATTTATTGTTTTGTAAGTTTAAGAGATAAATAACTAAACAGAGAATGCTCTAATAAGCTTCCCATAGATAAGGGCTGCTACCCACTCTATTTTCAGTGTTCCATTGTAACAGGTTCTTTCCTGTTTACTAGGGGTAAAATCTTTTCTGTCTTGTCTGTAAAGATGGGAGCAGACAATATTTCCTTGACAATAATAGAGGTAGTCTATTGTGGTTTATTGTGCTTGGGATTTTTTTAATCTTGATAATTTCTGTAATGTATTAGATGCTAAATTTTATGTTAGGCATTGCAGATGAGGCAAATGAGGAATACTGGGAAATATTTTCATTTCCAGTTCAGAAGGATTTTTTTTTTCCCCAGAATACTAATAGGATTCACTGTGAGATCATAGAATCATAGAATCATAGAATGGCCTAGGCTGAAAGGGACCTTGGAGATCATTTAATCCAACCTCACTGTCATGGGAGATGATTCATTAAGAATTAATTCATTAAGAATTGTTCATGGATTGTGAAATATTCTTTAGTTCAAATGAATACATGTTGCTATTTTACTCCTTCAAAATTTATAAAATCAGTATTTTTCCTTTTGAGTATCATGAACATCTGCTTAATCATATAAAGTACCTTGCAGTCCCAGAAGTTATTCATTGAATTATCACAACCTTGGCAAAGTTAAATAGTTCATACACTCCATGTGAGAGAACGTGTCTTTGAAGGCTGTCCTGCATATCCACTCTGTCCACAGATTTCAATTCTTTATATTTATTATGACTTGCAGAAGATAATAGCTCCTAAAACTCAATTTTCAACCCAAAAGTCCATACACATATGGATTTTTTTTTAAGCACACATATGGAATCCCATAACATGCACTGTTTTTTAAACAAGTCTTTCCTTGTTGGCATCTTACTGCAGAAAAATTAACAGTTTATTCACTTTTTCCATGACATTTTCTAAGAATGTGTGTTTACACACATTCCAAGTCCTACATTCAGAATTGACTTGTTCATCCCAGATGTGGCGAATTTCAGTACAGACGTATTTTGGTGAAAGAACACTGGAGAATGCCTAGATTAATGCTGCTATAACTGTATTCCCCTCTGCAGTGTTTACAGGAGGTGGACAGAATTCAGCTAGCTAGTCCGGTTCTTAGTGCAGCTGTGATAAATTCCACAAAACTTGACAGGGTTATGTCTCAAGAGATCAGAGTTCAGCCCAAAGTTCCAACTGAAAGCTTTTTGCTCAGTCTTTAAAACGGGCTTTCAAAAGGCAATTTCAAACCTGTGCGGTTTAGTGTAGGTAATACCACAACAGGCTCTAGACTTAATTTCCCTGCACCTCTGGAAATCCCAACTAACATGAGTATTTAAACATCTTATTTCAATCCCCACAGAAATAGTTTCTATACTTCTAAGTTACCACCTGCTGCAGCCAGGTTTTCCAGTGAATCCTGGCAGGCTGAGGTCGCCTCAGCTTGTGTCACCTGAAAGGTGACACTGCTGTGCTTCAGAGCTTTTACAGACTCTGGCAGTGACGGCTGAGCCCGCCCAGCATCAGTGTGCTTGGACCACCTCTTACAGTGATATAATCTCTAACCAGACTAGGTTTTGGCAAAAGCAACCACAGTAACTGCCTGTGGTCAAAAGCCAAGCTGAGGCCCTAATAAGGAAGGTTAGATACTTGAGCAAGTAATATAATGTGTTGGTGAAGGTACAAGTTGCTCCCCACCTTCCTTAGCTCCTTCTGGGGCTTTCATAAACGTGCTGGTGGTTCAACTTCTAACTCTTTAAGCAACAGAAATGCCACCATGTTCATGAATATTTTTTTCACATAGAGGAGTAGAAAATAGAAGTTGGGTTTCATTGCCTGATCTTGAGGCCCAGGACCTCGTCTTTGGTAGTAAATATGTAGCACATGATTTTCACTTCGCTTCAAATAGCATCTCAGGGACCACCTACCCTACACCCAATGCCTTCAACAAATGAAGTCCCTTCGTCACTTCCTTTTGCAGTCTGGTCTCTACTGGGAAAGCAGCTGATCTTGCTCTCTTGCTCCTACCCCTCCTCCACATCTAAGAGAGTCATATGGCTCCTGGTAGAAACCCAAAAGGAAATAAAGTCATATTTCTGATCAGAGCCAAAACATTGTTTTAGAATAACAGCTGTCAAAACCTGGCCAAAAAGCTTCATTTTAACGGTGTATAAAGTTTCATTCTTCAGTATGTACAGTGATTTGTAAAAGGGTCAGTGGCATTGTATAAGACTGTAAGGAAGCACTGCTGAAAGCATTTAAAAGATCAGGGTGGGGGGGAAATTCCTTGTCAATCAACTTTTCAAACATTCAATGATTTTTTCTCCTTTCAATAGTAAAATGCACTAGATACAAAAGTCTTTGGGTGTACGAACAATTAAGGATGGGGGAAGACTAGAGAAACATGCTGAGCTTCAGGACTGAACTGGGAAAAAAAAAGATTTTAAGCTGTGAGTTTTGCTAAGGTACGCTTCAGAACTGTTTTTGTTAAAAGACAATAAGGTATTGTCTCCTCCTCCTCCTCCTCCCCCTCCACAGGCACTCTAGGCTATTCTCTTCTACTTTGTTCAAAAACATTACCACCAATCCACAGCATATTAAAGGAATCATTGTTAGGTTGTGTACTCTTAATTCTCTTTCCAGACTGATTTTCCCAGCCATCACATGTGGCTGGCATTTTTCTCCATGAGGTGGTCTATATACATCCTTCCAAAGCTTCTAGCCAAATGGCCAGCCTTCTTGGGGAGTGACCACAGCTGCCTGGCCCTTGCTTCAGAGACGTGCACTGGAGCATGGCTGGCACAGCTGTGCTGAGTTTATTTGCAGGCAGATGAGATAAAAGGGCCTTTCTGGCTGCAAAAGGGAAGGGAAGGGGCTATTGATAGACAGAGGTTAATGTTCAGAGAAAGCTGAGATTACCTCCATGTTTTGTCAACATATTTTGTTGACTTGCCTGGAGTCAGTGATTTTTCCTTTGCTTGCTTGTTGAAGACCAAAGGGGACTGGAAGAAGCCAGGGAATACTTGTACTCTAGCTTTGACAAGACTGAGTTTTGAACCGTTGTTTTCACAGCCTACACCTACTAAGTCTTAAAACTTATAAGAAAATTTCTGTTGACCAGCTTTTCTTGGATGCCGTGTAAGTCTTCCCCACTGTCCAAAGAAAAGATCTCCCCTTTATAGTATCACAATACCATAGGAAGAGCCTATGAAAGATCTGCCCTTGGGGAGTTCTCATGACACATCTATACCACTGTGACTTTTCTGTAAATTTATACTGGCAAAATCCTTCAAAGATATTCTTCTTGATAGAGTGTTAAGACACTTTCCTAAATAACTTCAGTCATGCTGTGAAATGAACTGCATTTCTAGTGCAAATTTGTTCTTAGAAAAGACTTTAGTAGTGAAATTTTGGTCACAAATGCCATTAAGAAATTTATAGTGGCAACATTTTATAATGCAGACCTGCCTGCGTTTAATTTCCTTCAAATGAGAGTAAATGCAGTAACTGCTGATGTTGCAAGCTCGTATCTGAGAATCTGAAAGTCAAGTTGAACACGTTTTCCAATGCTTAATCATCCACTTACAGCTGAAAGAAAAAAAACACAACCCAAACCACTTCATCTCTCCAACAGTAAAGTAAATGAAGTTGTCTTAAGTGGACTTCCTCAGCACATAATTGCTCAAAATTTTGTAAACAAGCCAGTTGTTGCCATACAAGATGGAAAAGGCTATGGCTCTGCTATGCTCTTTCTGTTGTGTTTAAAGGTTTTAACAAGGCACTAAATTTGTTTCTGTCAGCTAATAATCCTAAGCAGATACAATACTAAATACACAGTTTTATTGTATGCAAAGAATAGAGCTCTTAAATTAGAAGATGCGCTTTTTTACAGACAATTTTTAAAGGCAATGTGATGTCTTTATTTTTTTGGAAAAGAGTGATTGGCTGTGGTGACTGATAAAAATATAGGTTTCTATTTCTCATTTTTTATAGCAGTTAAGGAAGTAAAGTTTTCTCAGGCCATTTCATGTAATAAAATGAAATATAATCAGGAAATTAGCACAGAAGATCTAGCTAGTCAGAAAACCATTTTCCCTATAAAACACAGGAAAAATATATTTTTTAAATTTTCCACGCTAGTTCTCCATTTCAAATAATCTGTTGTCTTCTCAAGAAAATAATATTTCAGAAGCAACGAAAATTTTGCATATATATTAACATCTAATAAAAAAAAGTATTTAAAAACTTCAATCTAAATTAAAAAGAGTTCACAGGTCACCTATAGTTAAAAAAACATTTGCAAAAGGCTTTTGGTGAATAAGTTCTTTTTCTATACATCTAACTTCAATTACAAGTATGAGGTCTTAGTGTCTTGCACATTTCATCCAAACCCACTATTCTTTTTTTGCTTTGTTTGGTTTTTGCTTAAAAGAATTTTGCTAAAACAACCATATTTGAAAAATGGAATAATCTTTTTGGCGTAGGGAATAATTTCAACAGTCTGCTTGTAAATTGCCTGAGTGAACTGAATCCAAGTCAAGTTCATGGCAAAAACACAGTATGATAAAAGTTCACCAACAACTTTATTGCCCAAAGGCTTGCTGTATGTTTAAAATACATAGGCTGTTATAAACGCTCCTCTGAAAATTCAGGTGTGATTCCAACAGCTGTGGCCAAAAACCTATAGAGAAGACAGGACAGATAAGGAATACAGCACATCAAAACAGGACAAAGATTACATTTCTGTTTCTAAAGTGGTCACTGATTTGTTGTGTGACACCATCAGTGTCAAAGTCCAGGATGTAGGAATAACAGGTGAGAAGGATGAGAGAGAGCCTCCATCCCCTGTTAGAGCTTCCATTCCCTGTTAGATGCGGGTGGATGACGAGTGAAATCAGATGAGGAAAAAGATGAAGTGCTTAATGTCTTCTTCGCCTCAGTCTTTATCAACAGGGACAGTTATATAGAGGGAATCCAACTTCCTAAGCTAGGAGACTGTGACAGGGAGCAGGAAGAGCAACCCTCCATTCCAGCAGGAAATGGTCACTGACCTGCTGCAACATTTAGATGTACACAGGTCTATAAGGCCAGATGAGATGCACCCAAGAGTGCTGAAGGAGCTGGCAGCAGTGATCACCAAGCCACTCTCCATCATGTATCAACAGTCCTGGCTGACTGGAGAGGTCCCATCAAATCGGAAGCCAGCTGATGTTACCCCCACATATAAGAAGGGATGGAAGGACAATCCAGGGAACTACAGGCCTGTCAGTTTAACTTTGGTCCTGGGAAAGCTAATGGAGCAGATCATCCTGAGCTGTATTATGAGACACGTGCAGGACAACCAGGTGATCAGGCCCGGTCAGCACAGGTTCATGAAGGGCAGATCCTGTTTGACTAATCTGATCTCCTTCTATGGCAAGGGGACCTGCTTACTGGATGAGGGAAAGGCTGTGGATGTTGTCTACCTTGATTTTAGCGAGGCATTTAACACAGTTTCCCACAGCATTCTCCTAGAAAAGCTGGCTGCCCATGGCCTGGATGGGCATATTCTTTGCCTGTATTAGAAACTGGTTGGATGGTTGAGTCCAAAGAATTGTAGTTAATGGAGTTAAATCCAGCTGGCAGCCGGTCACGAGTAGTGTCCCCCAGGGCTCAGTGCTGGGACCACTCCCATTTAACATCTTTATCAGTGACCTGGATGAGGGGATGGAGTGCACCCTTAGTAAGTTTGCAGATGACACGAAACTGGGAGGAAGTGTCAATCTGCTGGAAGGTAGAGAGGCTCTTCAGAGAGATTTGGACAGGCTAGATCGCTAGGCCAAGGCCAATTGCATGCAATTCAATAAGGCCAAATACTGGGTCCTGCAACTCGGCCACAACAACCCCCAGGTAGTGTTACAGGCTTAGGGAGGAGTGGCTGGAGAGCT
>NW_009723200.1:0-54400 GCF_000703405.1 Apaloderma vittatum
TGGCCTGCCCCCTTTGTGCCTTCCCGGCCCGCAAGCGAACGCTCCCCGGCCAAGCCCCTCCGGGATCCCGTTTCCTCTCTCCGCTCCGAGAGCGCCCTGGTGCCGGCCTCCCCGCGGCGCCCAACTCCCGGCGCCTCTTCCCTGCGCACCTCTAATTCTTTCTGGCTCCTCGTTACCACGTCCTTTCTCTTCGTGCCTTTCCCTCTCCTCATCCACCTTTTTACCCTTCGGGACTCTGATTTCTGCTCCTTCCCCGCGGTCTCTGCTTCTTCCAGCTGCTCTCTTCTGTTTCTCTCCGTGTACCGTGCTGCACTCTCTGAGTTGCTTCTTCACGGAGTTTGTTATTTTTTTTCTTTACTAGGCCTCTGTTGCCCTTTCTTTCTGGTTGGAAGCTATTCTGCCTTGGTCTCTGCTTCCTCGGTGGGCCTCTGCCACTCTCCAGAAGTTTTGGCCCTGCAATCTCCTGCCCACCTTTATTTTTTTTAAGGGCCTTTAATGTTTTGTTTCTTTTGTCTCTCTGCATGCTCTCCGGTTTCCTTTTAGGCACTTAGTTCTAGCTCAGTGATCTCTTAGCGTTTTATTGCTCTGTATTCCACGAAGGCTTCTTTTTCTCAACTCTTTTTAGTGCCGTGTCTCTTGCTGCTCTCTGCATGCCTTTGTCTGGATTAATTCCAAGAGATGAGTTGGGGTTTTTAAGATTACACAGAATTATCATGCGTTTTGGGAGAGGGAGGTGCCTCACTTGTGCAGCTTTAGGTGGAGCAACGTTAAACAGTCTTATGATAACTCTGAAACAGGTGCACATAGAAGCAAGATGGAGGTGGTTGCCTCCCAGACTTTCAAACGTCTGAATACTGAGTTTTTTGGGACTAAAATTGTTAGAGAGTGATGGAGCCTGGAGACCCATTCATGCTTAGTTATGCATATGTGAGAAGATGAATTAGGTTTTTGTGGGCTAACATTTGTTTTTCTAAGCTATTTTATTTTGCTATGGAGAAATTGAGGATACCGTAACTTGTTCTGTTACAGTGATCTTAGTCCATGACAGATTGACAGCGTTTTGGTATGACTAATCCTAAAAAAAATAAATTAAAAAAACCCTCCTTAAGGTATTATTTCCTTGTGTGAAAGGTTCATATAGCCTGTATTACTTTCTCAATGCAGTTGCCTAAACAAGGAATGCACAGCTCATAGTTCAGCTTACAGTATCACTGTATACTCCTTTGTGTATATATAAAAAGCATGGCATTAGAGGTTATTCTCTTAAAAGATAACTTAAAAGGTTAACATATGATGATGAAGTTCTACTAGTAATCTTAAGCTGCTAACTTTCTTCTTTTACTCTTATGATTGATTTATTGCTTATATTTCTTGGAGGGAGGCAATTAAAATTAATTGTTCATGTTTTCAACGCCATTTGAACTTCCTGTGCTGTGGAAGACTAGATTATTTCAATGGGTTTTGGTGAAATTAATTCAATTTTGAAATTATTTTACTGGTTTTTTTGCTAATATTTTTATATGACTTTATTTTAATACCATATTTTAAAATAATAGCATGTTTTTAACTGATATTTAAGTTGAAGAGAGCAAAATCGGCAAACAAATGGAGTGACCCTGAAGTAAACATTAGAGGATTCTAAGTGGAATGACCCTGAAGTAAGCATTAGAAGTTTCTAACTGAACTTGTTTTGCTTTTTTTTTTTTTTTTTTTTTTTCTCCCTTCTACTCTCCTATATACAGAGACCTAAAGGACAGGGAAATAAAGGTAAGTTGATTCCTTGTATTTCTGTATGAATTTCTAATATTGCTGTTTTTGGAAATTGATGTATCTTCAGACAATTGTGGGAAGAGAATGTAGCTATAGGATGTCTTTTTATTTCAGGGTGAGATGACAGGAAATTGTGTGCCAAAGTGTTATTTCCCAGCATTTTTACTGTGCCACAGTGGTATATCAATTTTAAGTGTTTTTATTTTGCAAATGAAGATTAAGGTCAGAACTTGGACAATAACATAGCTATTTCTTTTTTGTTAACTTTGTGATATGCTTGTGTAATCTCTTTAACAGTTTACCTTGGGGCTTTCTGTGCAGTGAATAGAATTGGTGTACTAGAATCATCAGGAAGAATCTTTTGAACAGCTTCCTTAGCTTGTGAGACAACAGCCACATGACTATTTAGTTACTCATATCTGTGAGGAGAACACATCGCCTTCCTTATTCTCAGAATTTTTGTGTGCTCTTTATTTTTTAGTGTCAGCATAGAGCATTTGCTCCATGTTTGTAGGCCTTCTGCTTTTCTACTTTTGTCATGTTTTTGTCAACATCTTCGTTTTTAAATACCATACTCAGTGGTGTTTCTTCTCTACCACAGATGCAAGGAACTAACTACTTAATATTCTCTGAAATTCTTGGCAAGGCTGTTGTAAACAGCATCTCAGATTATATCTTGCCTTTTATTTCTGGTCTGGAATTTGTTATATTTAGCATAAAGACTAATATTCTATTAGGGAATTATTTTTTTCTAATGAGTACACTTGTGCCTATTTAATTCTTAGGTGCTGAGCAAGCTGAGCTGTAGACTAGCATGCACACAGATACCTTCGTATGTTAATATGTGTGCAATTTCTTCATGCAGATAAACTTTTTTATTTTGAGCTCGTGTACTCTTCGCTTCCTGCTGCTCATTGTCTGAACTAATCTAATTGTTCTCTGTGAACTGTCATATAATGTTATCCGCAGCATACTTACTCTAGTATTCTGTGTGCAGATTATCTGCTGCTTATTACATATATCACTTAGGAAGTGCCACATGGTTCCTGAATCTTGCTGAATTTGTCCTGTTCCTTAATTTCTCCACCTCCAGAGAAAGATGAGCTTGTGTTTACCTCCTCAGACCTCCTCAGTTTGGTCATTCTTGAATACTTGTTCTCTCATATTCTAATTCGACCTTTTGCTTTCCCAAACTGGAGCTTTTCAATATATCTTTGTGTCTTTTAAGTAGTTTGTGTTTATACCTTCCGTGCTGCCTTTAAATGAGAGGAAAAGTCAGATTCATTTTAGCAAGTAGTTTGTGCTTTCACATTCTTTGAATTACCGTACCTCAGTTTGAGTGAGATTATTGACATGCATATATTAAAAAATCATACAAGTAGTTTTTGAACTATACTCTGTATATATGAACTGTAGTGGAAGTATTAAGCATTTCTATTTAGGTGTTATATTGCAGCTTGTTTAAGAGTGAAAATGCATGAGTCAGCTTTAACTTATTTATGTTAGCATATTTTTGTGTGCTATAAGTTGTAAATGATGCAGAATGTTTGAATCGAAGCATGTAATTTAGTTTGCTGTGTAAGGAAGATATTTTTGTATTTCTGAACTTAGATTTTTATGGAGTCCATCCTCTTAAATAATGGATATTTAGAAAACTATAGCGAAACAAAAAAATGATCTGCTCCATTCTTAAATTATTTGGTATAATGACTGTTTGATGAAACAGTTATAATTTAAGACTAAAGGGTTAGGAGATTGAAAATATTAGTGTAGGGTAGCATGAGTAGTTGGCTTTGGGTTAGAGACTTTTTCAAGAGAGTAAATTAAGGCAGTGTCAACAATCCTTACTGACCACATGTTAGCAGATGGTAATCTTTTTCAGGTGTTGTGACAGGTCCCAGCTTAAAGGAGCTTTGAGGGCAGATGTGATATTGAGTTAACAGACTAATCTGATGTTGACTCTATGCATAAGAGCAATAATATTAAAGAGGAGGGTAAAAAGGCTACTGTGTCTGGTAGAGCATCTGAGAGAACATGAGTGAGCAGTATATAGGGGCTGTATGCATGAAAATAGGGTACTGTTCATATTGGAGCTAAAAATACTATATTTGCAAATGGTATTGGGAGGCAACTTATTTGTATTGTCTAGTAAGATGCTTCTGATGATTTTTATTAGTTGATTATAAATTAGTGTACTGTACAGCTTCCTTTGACCAGAATTAGTGGGATTGAATTTCTAGTGTGTAGAAGAGTACAATCCATCTGTTGTGTCAGATATTAATGTTGGTATTTCAGAGACTTGTATGAGTAAATTATTGTATCTTGAAAGTTTTCTTATTCTAATTGTCAACTACCGTACAGTTGACATAAAACATTAGAACTGACGTCAATCAAATGATGTCGTATGGTGGAGTGGTGGTGGGGAGAAACAAAAAAAATCTCCCTTTTTTTCCCCCACCTTTCTGTCTTTGTTGTCCCAGTGTATCACACCTGTGATAGGAAAATGCTGACTGGTGTGTGTGTGTAGAAAATTTTTGCATTTTTAGTAGATGTAAATGTAAGTGTTAGGTTTAAAACAAGAATTAAATGTTTGTATTTATTTCAGTATTTATTCTCCAATTTAAGGCATAACTACTTCTTCTAATGAAAATTGTGTTCTCATGCCCTTGGCCATCATTTGTGCATTTTGCAAGCAGTTATTCAAAGGATAGTAGCAGTTAAAATAATATAAACTTTAAGCTCCTTTATTTGGTGATTTGTTTTTTCCCAATGTCTAATTATGTTGCATGTTTTCATAGTGTTGGCAGAAGTGTATGATATTTTCAGAGTTGGATTGATACAGATATTTTTTAGTAACCATACCTTAGCTTCAATTAGTATTCTTCGTCACTGGCCTGTTCAGTTGGAACAGTTAATGTGAAATTTTGGGAATGAGGCATGCATCTTAATCTCTTTGCTCTTGTTAAACATGTGTGTGGGCTACATTCTTCATTATTAACTCATTATGTAAGGTTAGAATGAAAAGCCAAAGAAACACACTTCTAGTGATGTTATTTCATTGTATTGTGTCATTGACTTAAGATCTCAATATGAAGTAAGAAAGAAAATAGATTTACAACACTATGTTAGTTGTAATGGCAGACCAAAAATGATTGTCTTAAGTGACCTTTAGATACCTCTGAAACAATAAACACAGCAGATGCATGTTTTATGAAGATTAGCTGTCAGTATGAGGAGATTAATTCTGATAGGGTTCTAGTCTTGACATGCAGCTGTTTATTTCTTTATTTGTGGCTGCATATTTTTAACAAACTTGTATGCCTCCATCTGTGTTTTTCATCATAACTAAATTATATTTGAGAATTGTGCTCTCCATGCTATTTGGTTAAGTCTAAGCAACGGACATGGCATAGACAAAAGATTTTGAGGCATATCCCATGTGTGACTGGGCCAAATATAAAGAGGAATATAGTGTTCCAGCTCATTAATGGTGTTACCATTGTGTGTAAATTCAGGATGATTAATGACCTTGACTGAAACTATTTAAGGGGGAGGGAGGAAACACCACCACCTAATATTAATTTAAATTTGATATTTAATTTAGAAATATTGTTCTGTCAAGTTTTAAAACACATTTTTTTCATCATTGCTGGTCATACTTAGCTGTAGCTAGTATACAATTGCACTGTGCCCGTTTGTAGTAACTGTATTGCCAAGAGTTCTGAGTTCTAAAACTCCAGGAAGATTTTCAAAACACAAGTTGCTTTTATTCTTCCCAGATACTTTTTGAAAAGAAATCTTCTGTTTGGTGTTGAACTATGAATTTTGAACGTTTTTTACGGGTGTCTGAAATTAATAATTTTCTTCTAGAATTTTCATTATTCTTTGCAATTATATCTTTTGTAATTTTTTCAACTAGTTTCATTCCCTGAAGGCAGTTTGTTTTAGAGGTGTTAAAGTCAAACACGAAAAAAATTCAAGTAACTTGGTCCAGGCACCACTTGGCTTGCAATGTGAAATTTGGGTGGCAAAAAGCCCCCAGCAGTGAAAGAGGAAAGAAAGGCACTTTCAAGTGTTGCCTTCAACAAAGTTTAAGGTTTAGTTACATGATTGCATATACTTTTCAGAAGCTTTTGCTAAAAGAGGGAAACCACTAGTCAGCTGGTAACTCAGTGTCTTCAGCTGTGAGGAAAATCGGCTATTTTCTTGTTACTTCTGCTGTCATGGTTTCTCAGTGCACCCTACCATTTAAAACTTGTTTGATTATTTGTTTGGTTTTTTTTCTTTTTCCACTGACCTTGTTTGATAAATAACCAAAAAATTGAATTCAGAAAAGCAGTACTTTATTTTTGCAAAGAGATCCTCATCTTTGAGTTGTATAATTGCAATTTGATGGTTCAGATGCCTGTTCTGCTTTGCACCATGGGAAACCAGTGGAACTTAGTAAAAATTTGTGCAGTTTAGCCTGGGGACAGGCAGAGTGACTCTTCAAGTAATTTGGGCAGCTGGAAAATCCCAGGTAGGTGTAATGCCTTAGATGAACTTGAAGGTAATAGGAGGAAGATCAGGTAGGAAGAGATTCCAGTGTATAGTGCCATATATGTTGGGAATCTGGATTGTGATCGCTTCTTGGCAGCTATAGCTCTTGTTTCTCTCTTGCTTTTTACCCTCTGCACTTCAGAGATGCAACTAATGCAATACAGTATAATATTTCTTTAGGAAATACAGATCAAAATAGCTCAATAGTGGTGCCCTCCATGATTGTCTTGGCAGGTAACTGACTTTCCTCCTGGCATGGTAAAGCTGTATGTTGCAACTTTCCCTGAACCTATTGAATGTGTCTGATCTGGTTGTTCTGCACATTTGCACTTGGTCTGGTACTTCTGGAAACGCTGGATTTACTGCCTGTGCAAATAAGGTGTGCCTACAGTGTTTCCTCTGTCTGTGGAACTTGGGAAAGAATAGTCAGGAGTAGTTGCCATTTTCCAGACCTCTCCTGTGAACTGACCAGGATTATCAATAGAATGAACTGTTTTCCTCAAATTGAACCAAGTCATGTTTAACAATAACGTGTTCCGTCTCAACAAAGCACAAGCAGAAGTATTTTAATATACAGGTGGTTCAGAACTGTTAGCTAGTTTAAAAGTGCAACATAGATCTTCCAGAGAGTGTACTTAATACGAATTTACTTTTAGTTTCAGTACAAAACGGTTCGATTCATCAAAAGGATGCAGTAAATGATGATGATTTTGAGCCATATCTAAGTAGTCAGACAAATCAGGTAAGTGAATATTATTTACTCTCTTTACTTTAGTTTGAGAGTTCAACTGACTTCCAGACTTAATTTTTGGATTATATTTCTTAGTATTACTTCCTTGCTTGAATATCCATTGAAATATGATTTTATATTGTATATTGTCTTATCATACAATATCTTAAAGAGATGAAGTTTTTGTAATAACTCTGGAAAACTCAGTTGAAAAGCATGCTATGATGTCTCCTGCTCTTGTGGTGGTGCTCTGACTTCAGAAGGATTCAGTTGGGAGAAGCTTGAGGAAAAAAACTCAAACCACGCAAAACCCCCAAAACACAAAACCCAGAACAACCCCCCCATGCCTTAAATTTACAATGAAATCAGTGTATATTGGATGCGGTTCAAAACAAGTTTCCTTGGCTCGGAGAAGATGCTAACTGCTTGGACATGATTTCCTTTGAAGTTGGTAGAAATACCTCAGAGCTGATGGCATGATAGGTTGAAACTTAATATTGCTACAGCTCGGTGTAACTCTTCTGGCAGGAAGTTAGTGATTGATTTTTCAGAGCTGTGAATTGTCTCTGTAGTCAAAAGTTAATATTCATTAAGTTTGTAAATTTTAAGTTGAAATCTTGAGAGTGGGAGAAGATGCAAATTATTAAAAGGTTTTGAGAATTTTACTTGCTTTTCCATTATTTTTTTTTTCAAATAATACAACATTAAGGAGGATGATAGTGTGCATTTTTTTCACCCAAAATTACATCAGAAGTCATATGAGGGTAATCCTTCAACTGTCTTGGAACTTTATCTTCTCAAGAAGTAAATGCTGAGATTTCACGGAAGTTTTGGGAATGGAATTTGAATTTAGCTAGCAAACTGTGTTCTCCTGGATCACAGTTTGAACTTAATACCCGTTCTCCATAGTGTAGAAGTGTTACAGTTTGATTTTTGTTTCTCCTGAAACAAAGAGGCTTCCTTGCATCCTTTTCACTATAATATCCTAATAGGTGTTGCCAATTAGAAGTGAGATATTTGACAAAAAACCCCTAAGAATATCAAAACTTTAAATCATAGTTGCAGCTATTTTTTTCTATATTTATGAAACTGCAGTTGTTTTGATGTGTTTTTTTTAAAGTAGCTTGTTATTTTCCTGATACTGTTGACATGGAGGCATTTTAAACCTAGTTCAGTAACTGAAAATAAAGATAATACATTTAAAAAGAAATGGGACTCTTAGAAAAAAGTCCAAGGAAAACATAGCCATATCTAACATATAACTTGTTAATCTTCTGCAGTAGGTAGGAGTGGTGGAACTTACAATGCATTTGTAGAATCCTTAAAAATATTTTGGACTGTATTCTGTTGTTGTGGGGTGTTTTTGTTTGCTTGGTTGTTTTTTTTCCTGAGCAAAATTGTCTGTATTGCTGATTGTTGTTCTATTTTTCTTGCAGAGTAACAGCTATCCACCAATGTCAGACCCGTATATGCCTAGTTATTATGCTCCATCCATTGGATTTCCGTATTCTTTAGGCGAAGCAGCATGGTCAACTGCAGGCGACCCTCCAATGCCATACCTGACAACTTATGGACAGATGAGTAATGGTGAACACCATTACATACCTGATGGTGTATTTAGTCAACCTGGGGCATTAGGAAATACCCCTCCATTTCTTGGGCAACACGGATTTAATTTTTTTCCTGGGAATGCAGACTTCTCTACATGGGGGACAAGTGGATCTCAGGGACAATCAACGCAAAGCTCTGCTTACAGCAGCAGCTATGGCTATCCACCTAGTTCTCTTGGGAGAGCCATAGCAGATGGACAGGCTGGATTTGGCAGTGATACTCTGAGCAAGGTGCCTGGGATTAGCAGCATTGAGCAAGGCATGACTGGACTGAAAATTGGTGGAGATATGACGGCTGCTGTGACGAAAACTGTAGGTTCAGCTCTGAGCAGTACAGGTATGACAAGCATTGCAGCAAACAGCGTGCCCCCAGTTAGCAGTTCAGCACCTAAACCAACCTCGTGGGCTGCCATTGCAAGGAAGCCTGCTAAACCTCAGCCGAAACTCAAGCCTAAAGGTAATGTGGGCATTGGGGGCCCTGCTGTACCGCCGCCACCTATAAAACACAACATGAATATTGGAACTTGGGATGACAAAGGGTCAGTGGTAAAAGCACCCCCAGCCCAACCAGTACTGCCTCCTCAGACTATAATCCAGCAGCCTCAGCCATTAATTCAGCCACCACCACTGGTGCAAAGCCAACTGCCTCAACAGCAGCCTCAGCCACAGCAACCGCAACAGCAACAAGGACCTCAGCAGCAGGCCCAGCCTCACCAGTTGCAGCAACAGCAGCTGCAAAACCGCTGGGTAGCTCCTCGTAATAGGGGTGTGAGCTTCAGCCAGAACAATGGAGCTGGCAATGAGAACTTCGGTTTAGGTGTTGTATCTGTCAGCTCCTCCCCTTCTGGTGTGGAAGTGCACCCAGTGCTGGAGAAACTAAAGGCCATAAACAACTACAATCCCAAAGACTTCGATTGGAATCTGAAGAATGGACGTGTGTTTATAATCAAAAGTTACTCAGAGGACGATATTCATCGCTCCATTAAGTACTCTATCTGGTGTAGTACTGAACATGGTAATAAGCGCTTGGATGCTGCTTACCGTTCCCTGAATGGAAAAGGCCCACTCTATTTACTCTTCAGTGTGAATGGCAGTGGACACTTTTGTGGAGTGGCTGAGATGAAGTCTGTTGTGGACTACAATGCGTATGCTGGTGTCTGGTCTCAGGATAAGTGGAAGGGCAAGTTTGATGTCAAATGGATCTTTGTTAAAGACGTTCCCAATAACCAACTGCGGCATATTCGCTTGGAAAACAATGACAACAAACCGGTTACCAATTCGAGGGACACTCAAGAGGTACCCCTAGAAAAAGCCAAGCAAGTGCTTAAAATAATTGCTACTTTCAAGCATACCACCTCAATCTTTGATGACTTTGCACATTATGAGAAGCGTCAAGAGGAGGAGGAAGCCATGCGTAGGGTAAGAGATGAATGTCATTACAGTAGCTCTCCTGATTTTTCTGACTTTGGAAACCTTGTTTTTCATACAGCTGGAATTTGTGTGCGAGTGTTGAATCGGAAAGTGGTGCTTTTTACCCAAGGTGTCTGTACTTGATATAACTAGCTCTTAATGAAAACGTTTAAGTTATTGTGGTTTTGTTAACAAAGGCATGTGTTTAACCACAATACTAACATAGTCAGTGTAGGGCGACTTCTGGTATGTTTTACCTTTCAAAGTAAACAAAAACCAAATTGAGTGTATCATCCATAACTGAAGTTTTATAGTTTAGATTCTTATGGGTTCTGAGTTTCACAAAAAGGACCCGAAATAAAACAAGCTTCTTCTCTAATTTAATACAACATTTCAGTTGAAAATTGTCTTTAATGAAATGTTAACATAATTGCTCTAAAAAGCAAGTTTCCCCCTTTATTTGTCTCTTGTACAGTCGTGAAACACAGAAGTGATGACTTGTCCAAAAAAGACTTTTTTGACATTTTTGATAGAGTGTTTCTATTTCTGCAAAGAAAAGTATACCTGTGATAAATCTGGAGAGAAAACTTAAGTTTTGGAGATATTTCAGAAAACCAGATGAGGGGAAAAAGACATTTAATTTCAACTGTTTTATAGTACTTGTCCACTTTGTCTTGTGTGTATGCACCCTACTAATAACACTTACATTTGTTGTTGGCCACAATATCTACTTTTGCTATATTCGTTTTTTTTTTCAGACTTGCTTGTAACTGTCAATATAATTTGTCACGTGGTTAGAAACATTTCAGGAACTATTGTACTGTGTGCAGGTATTCAGAAATGGGAGAGTGCAGTTTGGTGGTAGCACTCTCTGGTCACCCTGTCACGTAGAAGTCTAGGGTTTATGCTAATTAGTGGCCTCGTGGGATGTGAAGTCCTGAATTCTTTCACTTCTTAAAGCTACCATAATTCTGTGTAAGAATTTCATCTGCTTCACAGCCTCCTTACTTCTTTTTCATTTCTAGTACTGCAGTGGTTCCACCCCTCTTGTACATTCTTAATCCTTCTCACAAACATTGCATCTCTGAGAGAGGAGTGTTGTGAGTAGTTTTGTAGTTTTGTTGCACAACTCTGCAAGAAATTGTCGCGTTGGAAGTTTTTTACTGTTTGGAGGCAAGATGAGTATCCTAATTGGGCATGTAATGCCTTTTTGTTTTTTTCTTCCCCCCACTTCTAAAAAATTGAATATGCCCTAAATCAGAGTTAACTTCCATGCTGTCTTGATGATGGGAGGACAGACTGCATTCTGAACTAATACTCAATGTAAAGGGAAAAATTAGACTTTTTCAGGCTTTAGTAAAACTTCATTGTGATAATGGTAATGTTTCAGGACTAAGATTATGATGTTTCTCTGTAGCCTTCATGTTTCAGTATTTTCTAACTGGTTTCCTTCAGAAAGAGTCTACTTTTGTGAAAAACCTCATCAAAGGAGTCATAATTCAGACATGCCCTAGCAACTCATGGAAGTAACATGTTTTATTTGTGGTTTTGTTCCCTTGGTGGTAGATAAAAGCCACAAAAGGTAACAGAGAGGGGAAACAGACCATTCCAAGTGTTTCTATGTATGCTAAACTTAAAGTACCAAAATCAGCGTTTAGTAACTCTCTAACTAGATGACTGTGTTTATGCGTATTTATGTAATAAAGTAATGTTGTTTCCTTTAATATCTTCAGGGAACCATATAGTATCTGTATGACTCAAGTACTGAACTCTGTTTCTCTGTTAACAGTTACCCTTTTCCAGTACTGTGGAAAGAACACTTGTCAAGACACTTGCATAGTAGACATTGATTCTTTGACAGCATCATACAAATTTGGTTTGTGACAAATTATAAAAAAAATTACTTTAAAATTGCGTATCTAGTTGTGAGGTTTTCTCTTTATAGATGCATTTGCCTTAAGCCAATGAATGTGTGCTTAAAATACAGGAAGTCCAAATTATACTAATGACAGCTGCTGAGATTGTCTTTATCATTCTCTTTAGTGTTGATTTTAAACCTCTAAGTTTCTTCTTTTATCACACAGTATACAAATAACCTATCTTGAAATTGTAAACATAAAATTATTAACTCTTTTGTGATTCAAGAATAGTTTGGAAATGTAGCAGTTAGTATTATAAGCCCTGGTGTATAGTTAATTAGGTAATCCTGTATTACCTAGTGCCAGCTAGGCTTTTATGGAGCTATATTTAAATTCATACACTTCCTGCTGCCAGTAGAACTGTGTAAATTAAGTTCATGCCCATTTTCTGTGGCAGCTGTGGCAATCACTTTTGTTTCCAGTGTTTTGGTCATGAAAAATGTGCTTATTGCTGTTAATAAAATATTAATTGCATCAAGCAGCAGTAGTCATTTACATGTTCCTTAAAGTTCAGTTAATGTTTTGTTGTTGCATAGGTGGTGCAAACTTTTATGCAGCCAGTGATCTAAACATAATAAACAGCATATGATTTATGGATTTAATTTACTTTATAACTGTTCATCATTCCAGCTAACTTATTTTAAAATAATTCGTTGTAAAAATTTAATCTTAACAACTTGCAGGGATCAATAATTAATTTCCAATATGACCTAGCAGTATGTTTTATTAAAATATGGTGGTGTACTTACAAAAGTGCAATGAATAGTCTGTGATTAACATGAAACTTTAGAAACCTTGCCTTTTGGGAAAGGTTACTTGCAAATGAGGACGAATAGTCTCTTCAAGTGTAAATACTAGAACTCTGGTGCCTACCGCTGTTTGATATGACCCCAATGTGGGTGAGATGTCTACAACTGGGGTTGTAGGTAAATTTTTGCAGTAATCATTCATGTTTTTCTTATGGCTCAGGTTCCAGTGTCCTATTTAGCACGTACAAGGGCTGTGATCTTTTACCAAAGGAGCCAAGAAATTGGTGGTGTTTTCTCATGAGTTCTGTCAGTAGTATGTTGAAATAATCTGAAATTGCATTAGTCCTAAGTTTTGAATTACTACTTTGTGGTGTAAACCTGCATATTTATGTGCAGTTTATTTAAAAATGTGTTTGATTGTCTTTCAGAAGAAAAAAGTAGCAGTAAAATATAAAAAGAATGGAACAGAATTCTTAAAAATACTCCATTTAAGAGCACTTAATTATGTTAGGAAAATAAAAGGTATTGGAAAAAAATAAAATCTATGTTAGTAGATACGCAGCTGATCTTTAGCAAATACATCGTACAAAGTGAAATATGTCTGTGATTAAAAATGCAAGTGTTGGAAGACTACAACCTCCTCACGCTTAGGTGGTGGATTGTTAACCTGCAGTTGCCTGTTGTTCTAGGACTTTTCTGGGGACTTTTTAGGGCAGAATTCTGTTTTTGTAGCACATAATGGAAAAAACCCATCATGGTTCCATGTAGCTGTAGAATGCTTTAGATGGTTTTCTTAATGAGAGAGTTCAGAAAAGTAACTAGTTTTTACCCATGGGAGATGATAGAGGAATTAATTTTATATATATAGATATATATGTATTTCTATTTATGTAATTTGCATTTGGAATTTTTACTTTTCAGGAAGCCTTTAAATGACAGGTAAATAAACATTTAGAATGTTAGCTTTCTTCTATTTTAATACATATCTTCTAATAGGAATGCTGATATAGCTAAAATTTGCTGACTCTCAAAAGGAGTAATTGCATTTTTTTTTCACTAATTCTGATAGTAATGTAACTTCCGTTTCCTTGATAATTAAACTGTAATCAGGCTGCAGTGTTAAGTCATGTAACTCCTTTCCGCTCCAGGACACTGCTGACTTTGTGCTTGATTTGATATTTCTTAAAAATATCTTAAAAAGGAAGAGTGAAATGTACACACGTCTTCCCTACCCCCTCAAATATCAACTACAAAGTTACGATGTCAAAGTTGGGTTACAGATACATCCACAGTCCTTGTACAAGTCAAGCAAAAGTTGACCAACATTTTTAATGTAGTAAAATGATAGTTGTACCAGACAGCTTTTAAAAGTTTGTCTTTACTTCCAGAAGAGATTCAAAACAGTAAATGAGATGAGTTGCATAGTATATTCTGAGAAACTCGTATATTTCTGTATGCTTTTGATAGTGTTTCAAGGGCCATTAATTTGCAATTTCCTTGAGTTTGACAATTTCATTTTCGTAAATGAAAGTGATGTAGCAGGTCTTACTTCTGTTTTAAGAAAACTTGTCAAAGTAGAAACAAGATACATTCTTGCTTCTTTGACGATTGCGAGATGAATATGTACCCCTGGTCATAGAAGAAGAGGATTATTTGGAGCTAGAATAATTGTAGACATACCGATCCACAATTTATAGTGTACAGTGACACTTGCATGGATCTTGTCATGTTTTTCTTTTTGGGGTTTGAAATTCCTACCTGCAAAATGAAGCCTACAGAGTCCTTTTTAAGTAAAAACCCACCAAGTAGTGTATTTAAGGTCTCTTGACTCTAGAACTTGAAAGACCAGTTTCCCTTGTAAAATAGGGATCCTTAGTGACCCTTTTTTTTTAATTTTTTTTTTTTCTTTAGTGTTCTTAAATATGAAGGTAGCTGCCCAAGGTGAGACTTTATAGTTGAAATGGATCTGTGACAACTCTGTCTTTTTTAAATGCCATTTTTGAAGTTGTGGTTTTAAAAGCAAAGGAATAATTCTAAATCTTTTTCCAGAGCAAAAGCAGAACCTAAGTATACAGGAAAAAATTTTTCACAGATAGAGTAATCAGACATTGGAATAGGCTGCCCAGGGAGGTGGTTGAGTCACCTTCCCTGGGTGTGTTTAAAGATTGTTTAGATGTCGTGTTGGGGGATATGGTCTAGGGGTGAGCTTTATAGAGTAACGTTAATGGTTGGACTCGATGATCCCAAGGGTCTTTTCCAACCTGAATGATTCTGTGATTCTATGAATAACTGTTAAAATTCACACAAGATCCTTCTGCTTTCTGTTACGTCTCCTCAGATTGCATAGTTCTATTAAGATCAATTTGACTCAAGCACTGGTGCCTTTTTTTTGTTTTTTCTTTTTTTTTCCAGTTTATAGGGAAGAAATATACTTGTGTATTGCAAGGAAGTCACAGCCTGTGTGACTCTCCATGCATACTTCAGCTTTGCTTCATGGATTGGTACCACAGGTGGGCTAGGTAGCAGGTGAAGATTGCTGGTGGTGCTTGGCTCGAAAAAGTGGCACTTTAAACCCATACAAATCTTGTATATCAAATAAAGCTGTTTCTTGTAAACTAGGATTTGTTTAAGTTTTGCATCAAAATTGATTTGCTTTAACCTTCAGATTTAGTTAGTTGAAATTATATATTACAAGAATTTGTATTGGATGGTAAGCTGTTTGAGCCCAGTTTTTTGTGATCGCTTTTTCAATGGTCTGGTAGTGTACTTAATATTGACAGGTAATTATAATTATTGTTTTGCTTCTGTACCTGGCAATTATAGCCAATTGTGAAAAAGTAAACAAACTTGCATGTTCATTGCACTTTCATATAGAGTGTAATGAGAAACCAAGTTAAAACAAGGGAATATTTCCTTATGGTAGACTGGAATTTGAGTTATGCATGTGCAAAGAGCTTGAATAGTAAGGTTTAAAGAAAAATTGAGAAATTATTTTCCAGTGTATTTTGTAGTTGCTGCAGTGAATGTCATTTCCCTTCCAAGGCTACTGTAGATTCCTTAGCAGAGCAATTAAGTAGGATCATCTTTTTGTTGCCCCGGGCATCAGAGAAAAAATTAACAACGGCATCAGAATTGTCTTTCCGGCCCTTTTGCTGGAACAGTGATCATCACTGAATGCAACTTCCATAGATAGAGTTAGAAGCTCCTGTTGTCAGTCTTACAAAAGCTGATGTTATACTGTGAGCATTGTTAACAAACAGTGACAAGGATATTTTTTTTTATTTTTTTTATTTTTTTTTTTTACTTTTTAATGAACTTGCTGAAATGACTGTCTGTAGCTAATTAAAATTTGATATTTCCATGTGTAACAATGTACAGCACTGCAAGGAAGCACTTGCTACTTGTAGTTAGAATTGGCCAATCCATCACTGAAAGTATCCACCTGGGAAAACAAGACTGGAAGGGCTTTTCTGGCTCATGGAGTTCAAGCTTTGTTTCTGCAGAGTCTTGCCTTGTTGTTTGCTACCATACGGTATCTTTAAAGTAGTTTAGGTTTCTTTCCCCACCTCTGCCTTCTGAATGTATGTACCCTGTTGTTTAGTGTGCCGTGGAGTTTCAGATGTGGATTAAGTTCCTGTTTTTATTGTTAACATAATAAAATAATATAGTCTCTCCATGGTCCACTAACAGTGCATCTATCTGTTAAAAAGTAAATTTATTTACCTTTTTACTGTAATTTGTTCACATTTTTACTATTGCTAAGTATTTCAGAGACTGAAATATGTAAGATGCCATCAAAACTAATAGGAAGAAGTCCTAAGAAGTCCTAATAGTTAGAAGTCTAAGTCTTGTAGGTTTTCAGGCTTTCTTAATATTTATATCATTGAAAGCCTTATTTACTGTCTGGAGTTCAAATGATCTACAACACTATGGTCTCAGATGAATAGTAATCCATAAGGTTTAGTGGGAGAAGGAACTGCTTTGGAGTTATAAAACTTCATTTGGCTTCCTATGTTGACTTTGATTTTTAATTTGTGCCTTGTAGTTTTCATGTTGAGATAAGGAATAGAAGAAAATGTGTTTAGGGAGGGGGTAGCATCTCCATAGGAAAAATTTCTAGGTCCATGTTAGGCTTCTAGAGATCCTTCCCATCTGATCTGACCCTTCCATCTTCCCAGAAGTGCTTCTCAGAAAAATATATTTAAATATGTTTATCTGGTTTCGAGGTAGTCTCTGTTTGCAGGAGGTATACTTACTCTCTCTGGGTTGGAATTCAGAAGTGAGAAGTTATAAATGGACCTTTATTTTACACAGTTTTAAAGTTTCAGTAATGTAGTTTAGGTTAACAGCCATTGAGATCCTTGTCATAAATGGAATAAAATGTTTCTAGCGTTTTTCAGTTTTCTCCATAATCTGTCTTTCATTGTAGTTCTGAAGCACTAAGGTCAGCGCTTATGCTGTCACAGCTGTAGTGGCACACTGGGGTGCAATAAGCAGATAATGGCTGATGCCATTACTAAATGAGATTTCATCAACTTTGTGGCTTCTTCTCACCACCTCTACAGCTGTCTGCTCTGGCTATGCCAGGTGTTCTGCCCACGCAGCAGTCTTGGCAGAGAAGATGTGGGCCTGCGCCTCGCGTCGCAGAATGCGGTCTGACATGTTAGCTTACATTGCAGATGAGCGGGGCTTTTAAGTCCGAGATGGAATCGCGGTTTGCAGTGAAGCGAGTAAGATGTGCTGCTGAAGCTGCTGTGAGAACCCTGCCTCTGGGGAGAGAGGCAAAGCACACAGCTTCAGGCATGAATGTTTTAAACGTTGCATTAAGATGCAAAAGTTTGGGAAAATTTTAGTTGTGTGGGTTTTTCTTGCCAAGTATAGCTAACTGTGCTGGAGGTGAGCGTGTATGTGGGGAGCCTGCAATTTGCTTGTGCAAGTTTGTAATCCCGGATAGCTTTCAAAATGGACTCTTTGAAATGCTTATACCGCAAACTGCTACAAAAAAAGCAAAAGTCCTACTTTCAGGTATACCATTCCTCACCTTGAGCTTCAATTTGTGGAATCTTGGAGAAAAAGAAATTACAGCTGAGGACTGCAGTAGCTTGTTGTTGTTACGCTACTATTTACATTTTTGCAACCTAAACTGAGGCTTTGTAATCTGCCTTCTTTTTGACAACAGTCTAGAAAGTTGTGTGCATCTCAGTAGCTTCTTTCAGATCAAGGAACGTTTTTCTTGATTTGAATTTCAAAATAGAGATTTCGTTAAATCTGAAGACAAATTACATTGCAGCTACTTTTCAGCATGGGATCATTTGATTAATGCTCTGAATTTAGGGAACTGAAATTTGGAAGTAACTCGGCCTCACAGTTTAGACCAAGTTAATTTTTGTTTTTACTAGACTGATACATGTTTCTGAGGCCCAAAGATTTCTGGGTTCATCTTAACTTGGTTTGGTCAGTTTGTGTCGGAAGTTATGTACACCTGTGAAATCTGCTTACCCCGCGGTCTTTAACCAGCTGATACATTCCCACATTGTTTTAATTTGAATGGTACTTAATTTCCACATCCTGCTTATGTACTCCCCCTAAAGCCAGGTAACCTGAAGCTGGTGAGTTCTGAAGTGAAGTTGGCCTTTGGCAGGCAACTTAAATTGACTGGAGAAGCTTTTTATCTGGGAGCATTGCAAGGGATGTGGCAAAGGTTTTGCTCATGTGAATGTAAGAAATGAGTAAGAGACCTTAGCAGAAAGGGAGATGGAGTAGAATCTAGTCACAACCTGCTGCGGATAAAGTCTTCTCCTAGTTTGTCTATAAACATGGTTTATAGAAAAACGAGCAATCAAACAAATGCCACCCAAAAAACCCATAAGAGGGATATGGGAAAAAGGCAGTGGTAGCAAGTGGAATCTGATTTAAAGCTGTGGGGAAGGTTTTGGTTTGCTATTTATTCTAATACCACTATCCCACATTTTGAGTAAATTAGGCTTTCTTTTTGTCCGTTTTGCTGTATGTAGTGCCAAATGTTGCTGATAACTATCTGAAGCATCTACTGTTCACTTGCATTGAAAAAATGTCAAGTTTGTATGTTTGCTTTATTATACTTAACTATAAATATACTAATTTGTAACTTTGAGACTACGGGAACGCTGTGCTGGTGTTATTTTGAAGCCATTTTGCCATTCAAAATGGACTTGAAATTTATAAGATCTCTATTACTTCATCCACTGGAAGCAGATAGTCAGGATGTTGTTTCGTTTCTATTTTGAATTTTTATGAACTTCAATGCATCTTGAGTTCAAGGCTTGCAGGAAGCACAAGGCGGGTCAGTTTACTGCGCAGCAGTTAGCAATGCAGAGAGAGGCTTTCTAGACAGCCTGACTCAGGGGTTACATATGTAGTACTTGCAAATTGGCAGGAACGGAGGACTTTATGTGTACATAGGTAGTATTTAATTTAACACTGGCATTTTGTTAATTAACATTGCAATTTTGTAAGGGTCTACTTAATACTGCAGTAGTGTTTTTCATCACATAGCACAGTTCTTTTTTTCAGTCGAAGTCTGCTAATAGTAGAGAAATAATGTGAGATATACATGAGCAGGCTATTTTTGCATGCCTTACATGCATAGTGAGGCATGAGGCCAGTGATCATCTGTTTTCAGCCTAGACTTGCACTGTTAACATACTTGTTTGTATTAATGACTGATACTATCAGTCTTGATTTTAAAAACAGTATCTTACCATGAAAGTATTAGCCATGTCTCTTTGAACTAGAAGAAAAATGATTTCTAGCAAAACAGTGCACGTGTCACTCTTGCTTTAAATACACTGAAATTTTGCCCTAGAGAATGTCCAATCTTAGCTCTGCAGCTGCTTGAACCAAGCTTATTCTGACCAAGAACTCTGTATGAGCTTTACTACTTTGGGGTTAATCTTGAAGCAATCTGGAGGTCTGTCTTGGAGAGGACCAGATCATCAGCTGTGCTCTCTTAACTAGTATAGATGTTATATAGTTCTGCTTTCATTCCAGAATTTATTTGGATTCATATGCTAATTTTTACTTTTCATAAACAGTTTTAGCGTAATAAAGTTTCAGTGTGGTATCAGATACAGTGGTTTTGAAATCATTGTTCAAATGCCTCCTGGTTTATTTTGTTTTTCTCTGTGTTTATGTTCCATTTATAACATGCTGTGTAATGCAATAATAATAAAAATACTGGAAATTAATTTTTGTTCTCTTCTAAATGGAGGAGGGAACCTATCTTTCTTCCATGAAGATATTTTAAAACATTTATATAGTGTGTTCAGTAGTACATACTAAGAAAGGAAAATTCTTAGTTTCTCAGAATCAAACTACAGTGCCTTTTGACAGTCTAGAAGGTATATAATGAAGGTAACGAGATGTAGTTTATTGATTTGTTTTTTCCTAGAGGTACTCATAATGCTTAAGTGTATGTATTTCTTTAACAGAGAAAATGGATTATAATGATAAAGCACTAAAAATGTTATTTACTCTGTTAGACTTGTAATACAGAGGAATAATTCAGAGTTCTTAGTCCCCAATAGAGATACAGTCCAATTCATATTTTAGTCCTTAACTGTACAGTGTTGTGTATCATTGTTTGTATCACACAGATGCTGTTACACACCTTGTTCCTTTACACGAAATGCAACTTCTCAGAGTGCTGTGAGGACTTGTAGTGAATATAGTCTTCACTAGAGCTCAAGCTGGCATTCCCCAGACATTCATACCTCTGCTGGTTTTGCATTTTGTTATTAGAAGCAATTTCTACAAAAAGTATGGATGGCTATTAAAAAATAGTTTTCTTGCTTTTAATATTTTTCTTGCCATTGAGTAACGTGTGGAGGAGGAGGTACTGGACCAACTTTTTGCCTTTTGATCATAAGCACATGGAAACATTTTATTATAGGAGCTTTGAGTGAGGTATCTGGGAATATCATCTTTAATTTCTCAGGATTATAATGGATGGAGAGTAGAATATTTAAATATTCATGCAAAGGATTTGTTGTCAAGTTACGCATAAAATTTTTGGTACCTCTTGCCTTGTTTGTAGGTCTATTGGTCACCTTACTAGGGTCACTGTGTGCAATGCATTTTATTGGAAGTGATATAAAAGTAACATTGTTAAACCTTTCTTTTAAAGCTGTTTTTTTTTTTTAACATATTTGCCTTTGACATGTATTTCTGTGTTTCTTTTTAAGAAGTTGACTTGAACTAGATTATTTTATGTTCCTGGAAAAAAAGTGAAGCTTTTTCCTTGAAAACTTTTTGCCTGATTTAGAGATATTGCAAGCAATGCAACTGCTCTAATGAAGGGATAGCAGATAATATGGAGCTGTGTGTATTAACATGATTTTCCTTTTTGTTTTTGTTTTTTTTTTCAGGAGAGAAATAGAAACAAACAATAACTATATGGAGATGTCCTACTAGAATTACAACACTAATGATGTAGACTTTGGAAATGCCTAATATGTCTAAGAAGACGTTATTAAAGCTTTTTTCTGCTTAAGGTGACATCTTTGAACACTTTAACACGAAATTGACTCTTCTTGTAATGGTTCTCATCAGTGCATCTGCCCTTATACTCTCTCACCAAACACACTTGAGAACTGTACCTTCGTCAAGCACTTTCTGTCCTGAAGCTTTTACCAGTATCTGCTGTCTTTTGTATTTATGCATCCTAGCTAAGGCACAGGAGACCGAACGAATGCAAGGATTCATTAATTCTTTGAATTTGTTAAATACTAACATTTAACCATTAGAGGTGGTTCAATGATGTGAGATTCACATTGCTTCGACTTAATTTTTTCTTTGTTGTAGTTTTTTTAATTGTCAGTTTTTAGCTATTCAACAGATTAAAAGCAAATCATGCCATATTTAGTCCTGGAGTAAAACTCAAGTCTAAATGTTCATGTGAAAATTATTGTAGTAATCTTTTAATATGGCAAAGCAACTTTAAGCTGCAGTTTAGCCAAATGAAACGTAACATAAAAGTATATTAGAATGACATTTCCCTTGTTTCAAACTGTTTGGTGTAAGAGAATATTAATATGCAGCTTGGTGGATACCACCAGTTAATGCACATTTCTTTATTTTTTTTTTCTGTAACATGTATACTGAAAAAGTGCATTTGTCTGAGGAACTGTTTGTTTGCTACCACTCAATGAATCTCAGTTTTGAGTAAATGTACCTCAGTCTAAATCAGACTTTTTATGACCTTTATAACTACATTTAAAATAATCTTTAATTCCTATTTCTGGGTGTTTGCAAGCCTGACAGATTGCTATCATGAAAGTGAAAATTTACTCCTCTAGGTGATTCACTAGCTAAATAAACATAATTCTTGTTTAGCAAGCATATACTGTTTCTCAAATTTTTTTGTTTCATTGTCCCAACATCCAGGTGTTTTTTCCTCTGTTTGAAAACCTTTTGAGAAAAATACTTTGATCCATGGAGATGACATACTTGTAGCCACATTAACATGATTTTTGTTAGAACCATGCAACAAGAATTTTAGAATACATATTAGACTGGTTAATTCTATACTAGTTTTTAACTTCTAAAAAGTCTATCTTTTGTTTCAATTTATATCTGCTGGAAGAAAATATTGAAAAAATGTTAAGCGGGTGTATTGACTGTACAAAATCCTGAACAGCCTGTACCAAACTCCAGGGATAGCTTTCTCTTTTTAGAACGGCAATGTAGAAGTCAGTTGTGTTATACTCAAAATAGCAATGCCACATATTATTTGAATATGTTTCATGCATTACTGTCTGACACAGATGTTTATGTTATGTTTCGAGTTGTTAATTTACAGATTCTGGCAATCAAAGTTCTGGAGCTTAAGTGGCAAAGGTTTGTTTTGAGTACAGACTATTTTTCTGTATTTTACTTTTCTCTCTTCTGAAGCCTCGCACACTTTTCTAACCTTTCAAACACAGAAAGTCTAGTACATGTTTAGTTCTTGCTCATTATTCAAAACATTGTTTGAGACTGTGGAGCAGTAGATTTGAATTTAACTTTTACTGCCAGTTTTCTGGAAGCTTAAAAGGGAAGCCCGTCCCATATTTTGGAGAAAAATAGCGATCTCACTTAAATGCCGATGTATAACAAATAGTAAGTGGGGTAAGGGAGGAATAAGCAAAGTGCATATTGTAAGAGGAGACTAGGAGATAAAGATTTCAAGCCCAAACCCTGTGAAATTTGGCTTGAGCCCCAGAATCGCTGCTTCTAAGCATATTTGTTTCTTGCTAACAGGTTTTGTAGCTATTTGTTTCCCTCTGTTGGCTGATTTATGGATTACTGCCTATTATTCCAACTGTCATTGATCATTTTTAAGTGGCAGAGGTCAATGTTGTGAGTCCAAAGAACATAGTCCTTCTGATGATCCTTCAGAGGATTAGCATGTTTCTGCTTCTCTGATACAAAAATACCTTCTGAAAATGCAGAGAAGCTTCCAGTTAAAAGAAAGCTACTGTTAGAGTCAGGCATTCAGGAACTGATTGCATGTGCAACCTTAGTTTGCTCCCACTGCAATATTCATATTTTTGCAGGCTTTGTTAGTATTTCCTGCTTTACCCCTTGCCTCTTTTCTATTCTAATAGCATGAGCATTGCTCTTGGATTGAATCAGGTTCAGTATAAAATGGTTTCATCACTCTGTTGCAAACTTTGAAAGCTTGGAAGATGAGACAGGATTGTGAGAGAAGGAGGTAATCACATTTAGAGAGCTGTGACAGCTCTTATACTGTTCCAGGATTGTTAGCAAATCTACAAATAGAAGAGTTTGATTGCTGATGGTGTTAGTCATGTTGCGACCGATTTGCCGACTGCTGAGAGTTTAGTATGTGCAGCTGAAATTAAAAGGAATTTTATGTGCATATAAAGTACTGTAAAAATAGTATATAACGTTGTAAAATCAGCTATGGAGTGCTGTACTAGTTAATGAACATGTGAAACTTCTAGCCTTCAGCTTCCTTATGCACGAGTTCTTTTCCTTCAGAAAGAAAAGGAATGGTGCTTAATATCTCAAATAAATATAGAAGTACATTTTTTGGTCTGATTTTTCAATACAATGAAGTTGTAATGGCTGCTTGCTTGCTAACTTGGTACTGGAGGAGTCAGTGGAACCCCTTTACTGTTCCTGATGCCTCCTCCTTTGTGTCAGCATTTGTTTTCTGTGATCCATACCAAGCCAGTTCAAGAGGTCTTCTGCTGGTTTAATGGTCTGGGCAGTTCTCTGAGGTTAGATGTTTAGAGGGTAGATGGTGGGAGGGGAAAGAAGGAAGTTTATCCTTTCAGAAGCAGGTACCCACTGTTGAATAGGCTTGGCTGCACTATAACTACACACCTATGGGTTGGTTAACCAGACATGCAGCAGCATGTTTAAAACTGGGAAAGGCTTCCCGAGGGGAAAAAAAAAAAATCGATTCTGTTTCCAATATAAGATTTTTGGTAGTGTACAGTGAATTATGATGTTATTACACACATTTAGTGACACCAGGGAGAGGGAAGAAATGCTGATTATTTTCCATTTTGACTACTTTTTGCACTTGGAAGAGAACTGAGAATTCATATTCTGAAGCTATTGCTGCAAGGATTTTCCTACCAATGCAAGTGGGACAAATTAAAGTCATGTGAGATTTGTTAACGTTTGAATATTTTGTTATTTGACTGGAAATAACTCCTGGCCATTCAATGCTCAGGTTTCTGGCTTAAGGAAAACATGGGTGCTATTGTACTTTGAGAAACCTGGAGAGGGAAAATTAGACAAATTTCACTGCTTCATGTCTTTTGCTACCCTGGGCTTAATTTACCAAATACTTCCTTCTAAACATCCTCTTGTTCCATTTCCTTCTTTTTGGATATCTCTGACAGAGTCGTAATGTGCCGTCTGCAAAATTTAGATGTGCCATTGCTGAAATGATTCTTGTCCCGGACACATTTGTGACACTAAACAAAAGATAATGAGCTCGTGGCCAAGTATTTAGGAGGAAGCATCTTAAATATTTTTGGCTATGTGGTCAGAGTTCTATTTTGAAGTTACTTTCTATTTTAATTTCTAACTTACACACTTGAAATATTCCTTAAAAAAAAAAAAGAGTAAACTGTTTTGATACACGGGTGTTAGTGCATCTTTCCTAGCTGAACCTGGTTGAAGCAACGGTGTTTTGAATTTTGTAAGTAGCAGTTACCTTAATTCTTCAAAATTATTGGTGGTTCTTTCACCAGAAGCATATTTACATACTTCGACTGATTCCAATGCACTGGAAGTCTATTGTGGACAGTCTTTAAATTTTCTGCAGCACTATTTTTTGGTTGTTTTTTTTTTTAATTATTCTAGGCATGCAAATACAGTCACTCTTCAGGAATGGGTTTTATGTTATTTTCAAAGCTGGTTGAACTAATTTCTCCTACCATTTTATTAAGGAAATCGACACAGATTTTCACTGTCTTTATTCTTTTACCAGGTGAAGATCCATATAGTTTGTAGATAAATTAAGAGAGATGAAGAGAACAATTCTTTTCCATTCAACTGCAGCAAAAACTTGGTTTAAATTTTGTGGGTTTTTCGTATGTGTATTAAAGTAAGGTAACTTGGATCAAATTTTTTTGACATGAGAAGTGACCATTTGATCTTATTTAAACTGTGAAAGTAACCATCCTTATTTATTCTATTTGCAGCCTGACCCATCCACCATAGTTTAGCATGGGAGAGGAAAGAATTTCTCTATGGATCGTAGGAATTTTAAGTAAATGAGTTTGGCCTTAAATAAAATTAAAATATTAGTGTACAGCTGGCATGTTTTCCTGAAAACATATGTTCTATACTGTCTGTTCCACTTTATATATTTCAATAAAGTGCATTTTAATATGATGAATATGGACCTTTCAGTTCACAAAGTTAAATTTGTCTCCAGTCCAGGCTTTTGACAGTATTTCTCTTCCCTAAACATCCTGCAGTGTTCTTACTGATTATACTTTTGGTGTCCAAGAATCTCTTAAGCCAAATATAAATAGTAAAACTTGCTATTTATTAATATAAGGGGATCCATAATGTGTTACCTGTTCTTTTCTGACTTTGTCCTTCCCCACAAATGGAAGTGTGACAAACAGAAGCCGAACACCAGTTGGATGTCTCCTCCAGGCAATTTCCCTACGTGTTTCACAAGAAACTGTTTTACCATGCTGCAAGCAGAGTGCAAATGGGTGGGTCCTCAAGTATCTTCTTCCAGAAGTTCTGTCTGTTCCTAGTCAGACGTTCAAGAGGCGGTGATTTTCTCACTCCCATTTAAGTAAGCATTCCTTCCTACTTCCCTGCCCTTTCTGGAAAGACTCCACTGTCACGTCTGGGATGCCCGTGAGGGAAGCCTGCTCTTGGATGCTGTTTTCACAGTCTACAACAAAGTTCCTGTCTTCTCTTCTCTGGACAGAGGAAATCTGGCCGAGTTTAGCTCATCTCGGTCTCAGCCTGTTTGCCACAACATAAATAGAGAAATACTGCTTTAATAACTGGGGATGAATTTGATCTCCCATATAGTATGTGCTATTTTTTTAACTTTTGCAGTATTTTTGTTCAGAAGGTGGAAAGGGACATGTTTTCATTGGAGTTCTAAAGGGCATGCAGTTACTTAAATACAAGGTTCCACTCAGTCGTCTTCTGAATTTTAGTGGTTGCAATAACCCATGTATTAACAGTGAGAGTTTATAAACTATTTGCATATCCTGTGTGCATTTGCACTTGTCATCTTAATACTGAATTAACTTCCTTTGCCTGTAAAATTAGTTTGTGACACTTGAGAAACATTAATTTTTTGTTGTTTTGAATTTCATCCAGTCACAGATAGTATAACATGTCATCTGTCTGCACAAGTTTACGTGTGTCTTAAGAATGAAGTGGATGTTCATGTAAAATGAAACAAGATACTACATTGATGCCTGTATTTTAAGTTGAGCTTGGAGGCTTTCAGATGAACAAGCTGTCTTGATTTGTGCCCTCATATGTGAAGCATTACACTTTAATCCTGAACTCTGAATTTATGCATCCTTTCTTTCCTGCTCTGCAAACATCTGAAAGAACCTCAGATGTTAAAAAAAGAAATCCTTACTTTTTGCTTAGTCCAGGAATACAAATTTCCGAACTAAGCGTTTGGGCAAGCTACATGGAGGTTTAGCTGTAGTTTGAGCTAAGCTGTCACGTTTCAGCAAAGGAGTGAGATAAAAGGTGGTGGATCTTTCATTATCTACTGTGATTGTATATCTAATATTAAAAAAAAAAAGCTGAAATTTTATCTTGCAAGCATTAATATATGCAGCTGCTGTTCAATATTACCCAAGAATCTTACAAGTATTTGCATCAGTTCAGATTAGCAACTATGTAAAATAGAGGATGAAAGGACTGTGGTGTCTTTTTCCAAGAGTTCAGAATTGGTTAAAATTCAGATGTTTGTGCAATGTGGCTGGAATACATTGGATATTAAATCTATCCTTCTGCTAGTTCTCTGGAAAACATTGCTACTAAATTCTTACCATATATATATATTTTTTTTTTTTACTTAAATTGGCTGCCAATTTGTTTTCAGCTGCTTAACTGGTTTGCAGCTTAGTTCTCATGAGATGCTTCACTGGGTCTTGTGAGTGTGGTGCTTCATTGGAAAATGTGTAAAACTGTATTTAATTTCTTCAAGTTAATGTAACTTAACTGCTATTAACTTGAGCTCTATTGCATTCAACTTCATATTTTATGATAATGCTTGGTCTTTCAGTTGTACTGATCTTTAATTTCAAGAATACCACATGCAGAACAATTCAGAGAAGTTTTTAGTTCCTGAAACTTATGCTTATTTTAAATGTTAATAAATAACTATTGTATCTGGTCTTTGGGTTGCTAGTGAGTATTGATAATTCTTGCAAACTAAAAGTCAAAGGTGGAGGGTAGAATACTTGTCCTGGGAAGTAGATGAAATGCTGCAACACCAAGGAGAACTAACATCTGTATGAGAGAAAGGATGTTCAATAGCCAAGAGAGAGTTGTGAAGTTGACTCTTCACTCATACTTCAGTGTAGCTTTTCAAATGGTGGAAGAATCTTTTGAGGAAAAAAAAATTCAAGTTTTGTTCACATAGTCCAGTTGAACTCCTAATTTGGTCTGGCTCGGTTTTTTGTTTATTTGCTTTCCGTTTGTCTTGTATGTCTCTTCCACTTTCCTCTTAACATTACGATTTTGCTGTTGGCTCTACATCTGTTTACAGCCTTATAGATAACATACACTCCAGTGTAAAGTTCCCTGTTTCATGTCTTCTTTAAATAAGCTGTATATTTACCAAGGCTTTGGAAGTTAGTTGTGTTCAGTGCATAGGCCATTCCCCAAGTTATCGTTGCTGTTTACGAGACATGCTCAGCTGATTTCATGGTCAGTGGCTTTTCTAGTCTTTTAAGTTGCTTAACTGAAGAAGTTATTCAGTCACTAGTTTATTTCTGTGAATAATTGTTAGTCTGTACTGATAAATTACATCATATTTTTTTATCCTCACGCTGATGAAATGACAACGTAATGAAATACAATTAAGTAAGTTCTGCATTAGATTAAGAAAATGGTTTCCCACACAAACTGTGTTTCGAACACTTTCACTGCTTAACTCTCCTTTAAGCTCTAGTTACCTTTCTCTGTGCCAGATCTGCCTTAATGGTGATTAAGACTTTCTAGGTAGACTGAAAAAGCCCCTATTTAAACACAGCTTTTCCGCAGCATCACACCATGATGGAGTTTCTCACTTAGTGTCTTTCTTTAGATCTAAGAGTAAAATTACGACTGTTGAGTAACTTGAATCTCATTCAGTGAGCCTAACTGCTTTCTCTGCAACAGAAAATTCACTTGAAAGGACACTTTGACTTTCTGCCTTCTTTTTAGTTTTGATGTTTTCCTCCCATTGCTTTCAGTTCAATTAATCATACCCATGGCATGTAAAAGAACAACGAACTGTTGGTTTATTCAGTTGGAACAAGAAGGGGGGGGATAATGGGAAATCCTTCAAGAGAATGAGAAACAGATGGAATTGTGTGATATTTTCACCTGTAGGGAGCAAACGCCAACAAAGCCTAAGGTAAAAGGAAATTGAGGAAACACTGTCCAGATGTGGAGCTAAGTTTGTTATTTTTTTTTTGTTTTGTTGTGTTTAGTTTGTCTTTTTTCCTAATAATTAAAGGAGTTTGCTGATTTTAAATTCCAGATGTACTCACTATGTATTTGTATATTAGTTCAGTATGGAGCTAAGTTTGTTATTTTTTTTTGTTTTGTTGTGTTTAGTTTGTCTTTTTTCCTAATAATTAAAGGAGTTTGCTGATTTTAAATCTACAGTTCTAATGATTTCAAAGAATAAAAAGCTGTTTTTCAGTTAGGAGAAATTCGAAGTTTGGTTGGTTTTGGTTGTTTTTTTTTTTCCCCCACAAGTCGAAAGATATTTCTCAGTCCTTCCCTCCTCCTCCATCCTCAAATCCCCCAGAAAGATCTCTACACAGCGCAGGAAAGAAGTTTTTACACAGATGTTTGAATAAAATATCTCTCAAATCCCCCAGAAAGATCTCTACACAGTGCAGGAAAAAAGTTTTTACACAGATGTTTGAATAAAATATCCTTGAAGTTTGGGAGCTTACAAAGCGATTTGCCAGTCCATGAAGGAGTGTGCAAAGAGAAGCGTCAGTCTGTGGTGCTGTTACCACATGAGACTATCCCTGCTTCAGAGTATTTGTCTTTCAAATGCCAGAGCAACAGGAGAAAAACACTGTATGGGTGCAGATTAGGAATTAATGATTTAATGAAGCACTGGGATAATAGTATGATGAGGTGTACAGAACAGAATAGCTATTTATTGTGCTGTACTTCCAAGTCTTTCAGTGTGGTAAGATTTATTCAAATAAGCTAGCTAATTTTTCTTAAATCTTGGTATCAAAATACTGCTAGAGAAAGAGAAATTGTTATTCATTTGGCAGTCAGAAGGTAATCTTGAATGTGGCATTTAAAACATTTATTTCTGCAAACCAGTGTGTGCAAATTTCTCCTCTTTGTATTTTTAGAGAAACAGATTTTAAACTAGAATGCACAAATGTAATGAAGTAATTTTTACATTTATACCTAGTCAACCATGAGCAGGCATCAGCTGATCTATATTTAACTGATAATGTCATAATCCTATTATAATAAATCACATTTATTATATTTATATATTTATAGGAGAGTTGAAGGACATGCAAAGGGTGGGACACTTGTACTGAAATCTTCAGAAATTATGTCCCTCGACTTGAAAGCTTGTAATTAAGGCAAACAGGGGTAGTTGAGGGAAGAATGTACTGGTAGCAAATATACTACACTTTTTTGTATGTGTGGAGTTGGAAAAGGATTAAATAGAAATAGCAGTGGGATACCTGGAAACTGGGGGAAGGGCCCTGAAGGTTAGAAGAGTGTTAGGGGCTGAGAAGGATTTAGTGGGGGAGGCACAAGATGAACTGTGGATAGAGAAGGTTTAGAAATGGATGCGAAGGGGTCTAGAAGTAAATTTGTTGCTAGCAGTTGGGGACAGCAGCAAGAGCTGTAGCACAGGTATTTCATCACACAGGAATAAGGAGAAAGTATGGGTTCCCGCTCCCAGGCTGGCTGCAGTTCTCTGGTGGTTGCAACTTCCAGCACAAAGGTAAGAGCTTGACTTTGAATAACTTCTGCTTGCAGATGAAAGTCAAGAGGGAAATATCTAGGTTGGTAAGTGATTTACCCACTAATCTGCTAGCAAAATTTCAAGAAGGATGAGTCCTATGCAGCTTTTCAAAGACAAGAACAGAAATGCTGAGTCTTAAGGGAGGCTACACCTCTGAATATGAAATTTTGCAGGAGAGACTTAAGACGGTTTTAGCCTTCCCCTGTCATCTAGCTAATAATAAAAGGCTCACTGTTGGCTGGTTTGGATCCCATTTTGTAGTTTTTGCAGTCTGTATGGGACACTGGTGTTGCAGAAAGTTCTGGGACAATGTTCTTTGCAAGCACAAAAACCACAAAGCTTCACAGACTTAAGTCTAGCCCAAAGTTCACCAAGAGCAATACCTAATACAGATAAAATCTTTATGTAATGTAACCGCTCAAGAAAGATATCTTCTACCCCATTAAGTCCTAAGAAAGAAACAAAAATGTGGGATGTAAAAAAGATACATTAAATTGCACTCAGTTATTCTTTTCCTGCCTCTTTCTAAATCAGAGTACTTTAGACGCTTTAATGTGTCATAGTATTCAAAACATGCTCAAAAGAGATGTTAAATATATGAAATACATAAATAAAACTGAACTTCATTTTATTGCCTGAACTGAGATCCAGGAAGTATGAAAAGATCCTTCAGTCCTGAGTTTTAACAAGTTCAAGAAGTAATCGAGAAAAAAAAAATTTGAAATTTCAAGTCAGCCCTCTTTGCAGGTAGTTTACAATCAAAATTGTGTCATGTAAGAATGGATATGCCAGCTAAGATCTGGCTGATCTGATATCCTGCCTCGGACCACAACCAATCATAAAGACTTAAAGAACGACATAAGAGCAAGGAAAGCATAATCTACCCCTGGCATGGGGGAGAGCTAGCCTGCAGCTACCTGGGACTTTCTAAATCAGAGCTCTCTCTGTATTTTTACTTCAATAAATTATTTCAGTTGCTTTATGATTTGTGAGCTATATAAATAGCTCAATGCAACTTGGATAGACTCAGAGAACCTTTAAAAAGAGGAAAATTCTATAGCAAAACATCGATTTTTAAAAAATTAATATGTCTGCAGTAGAAACATGACTCACTTGACAGCCAAGAACAAAGGATTCCATTGAGAACTTTCTCAAAAACCTTAAGCATGGATTTTCTCTGCTGTAAAGAAACTTTAACCAAATACAAAAAATTGTCAGGATGATAAATGTAATGTTATTCTACAGGAAGATTGCCATTTACTTTGCAAAATAAAATCTATACTGCACGTGACAGAAATGCGGTTGGAAAGTTTCAATTACTAGGTGTTCCTGGAAGAACTATTCCCTGACTTTCCACACTTTTCCCCTGGAAAAATGCATAAGAGCTCCAGCAATGTTACCTTTGGAGAGCATTCAGTCGAAGTTTCCGTCTTTATATGTGTTTGGTATTCCAGAGGAAGCGTACTAAAGCAACCTACAGGAGAGCTAAATATAGGAGTTAGATGGGGGCAGGTGCCACACTCCCACTGAATCAAGTGCTTCTGTCCCTGTACAAAGACAAAATGTGCTTGAAGTTGGGTTAGTTACCAGCTTGGGTTTGTTCTCTCCTATCGATTTCTTCCCTCATGTTCATATGGGGGCCTATGGGAATTAGCGTAGGAAAACTTGTTCCCAGGTGAAAGTTGGATCCTTTGCTTTTAGATGAAGTGTAATTACTGGAGGAAATACTTTATGAAATAAAGAAATGGTGCTTTCAAATCCAGGTTTTCATTCCAGGAACTTTGGTTTCCAGAACAGGGGTGAGATGCTGTTGGGTATAACCTCTTACTCTGTGGACTTTAGCCTGCATATTCCCTCTTCTTTACAGTGGTAAAGCCCTTTTGTAAGACATTGAATTTCAGCTGTACCATAATTTACGCAGAGCTCAGGTAATTCTAATGCTGGTATAAATATTAATATATTACAAAATCAAGGAAATTTATTACGTATGAGAGAATAAGAGCTTGGATGAAAAAAGTTCATACGTTCATAGGTTGTTACCTGTCATAGGTTGTTACCTGTGCAAGTGCTCGTAGTTTTCAGCTTTGTTCCACACATCTCCTGCCTGCCTGCCCGCCCACTTCTGCAGAGTGGAGCCATCAGCACACTTCTGGGCCAGAACGATGACCTTTGCTACTGAAATTGCTCTCAGCCAGATTCACAAGCTCAGCAGCTCCCTTGACCTGCTGCAGGCTTCTGGCTCACATCTGGTAAGTTTGGAGCAGAATCAATTCAGAAATGCATGAGTCTACTTCTACTGAGCCAGAAAGCAAAATGACCACCTCATCGGATACCTATTTGGGACAGCAGGTGCAGCTGCAGCATGCTGAAATGAAAAGCTTTGATATCTACAATTTTCTCACAAAGTTAAGTGACTAACAGCATTGTAGAAAAGGAGAGGGCAGGGATGGATTTTTTTTTTCTGTTCTGGTGCCTCAGACTTTCTGTTGAACAGCAAACATCCTTTAATAATCGTCATAGAATATGTTGGGCTGGAAGGGACCTTTAAAGGTCATCTAGTCCAACCCACTTGCAGCGCAGGGGTATCTTCAACTAGATCAGGTTGCTCAGAGCCCTGTCAAGCCTGACCTTGGATGCCTCTAGGGATGGAGCCTCCACCACCTCTCTGGGTAACCTGTTCATGTGTTCTAGCACTGTCATAGTAAAGTATTTCTTCCTAAGATCCAATCTAAATCTATCCTGCTCTAGTTTCAAACCATTGCCCCTCATCCTGTTGCTACACGCCCTTGTAAGCAGTCCCTCCCCAGTTTTCCTGTTAGGCCCCCTTCCGGTAGTGTAAGGCTGCTATAAGGTCTCCCCAGAGCCTTCTCTGAATTAAATCTTTTGCTACTCCTGTTAGTATGAAGCTGTATCTTTATTGCCTGCAGTTCATGTCTTGGTTTCATGTGGGTAACATGGGCACTTCTTGATCTGGCAGGGATTAGGGAACAAATTAATGGAGCACGAAAGTACTGTGAAGAAGTTTCACAAACTTCTGTTTCAGACTTTCTGACACTCAGTTGATCCCAAGTCAGGATAATTATTCCAGCTCTGTAGGCAGAGTTTGGAATAGATACAAGAGGAGCTTTAGGAGACTGTGTTCTCTCTCCTGTCTAAAAAAGCACAGAGGATGGGTTTGCGAACTGCTTGCATTAACTAATTGTATTCCTTTTCTAACTCCTTGCTCTCCAGCATCAGATATGTTGAAGGGGCAGGTATAAGTGTGCTGAGTATTTTCTTTGTAATATCAGCAATTCTTGTATGCAAATTACTTCTTCGAGGCTGCCAGTCAGGAACGTCATACCAGTGGGCTGGAAAGCATGCAACAGGTGGACTGAAGTGGAGGAAATAAACAAATTCTTATTAACACAAGTGTCAAATATTTAATCTGAAGAGTAAGTAAATGTGCAGACCACTCTTACGTCTGTGTGTTTGATAGCATTGCAGCATGCCCTAAGAGAAATCATGCTTTTAACTTTTTTTTTTGGACATTCTAGTAGTTTTTTTCTACCGATGCCTATATATGGTATCTACCTCAAGAAGTATCTACCTCATGTTGCCTTAAGATGATTACCTAGATTGCAAGCACAAATTACTTAGGTAAAACCACACTTAAATTTAGTGGACATGGGCATTTATAGCAAAGAACCATGACTGTAAGCTGAAGGCATTTGAGAGATTTTAAATATGGAGCTATCTTATACTATTTGGACATGTTTCACTTGAAATATTTCAAAAGCTCTTAAGATTTTTCTTGTCAGATTAAGATGGTCCACCTCCAAACTAAATCTGGGATATAGAAGGAATATCTGTATTTGGATAGGTAGAATTTAATATGTGAGGTTAGCCTAGTAAAATGAGAGAGCAAAGCCTTTTTATGCCTAGAGTTTTTTTAGAGTGTTTGTACTGCTTTACAAAGAATAAACTAGACTTGCTTCCTGTAGGTGAATTAGCCTACCATAATGGTAAAATGTACTGGGAAAAAGTAGAAAGCAAACAAAAGTTCAAATCTAGAGAATGGTTTTGCTTTGCCAAGGATATGGAAAGACTGGAAACGGGATTGTTTTCAACATGCCCCTGATGTAGTCGAGAGGTGGCGTCCCTGGTGGCAGGGAGGTTGGATTAAATGATCTCTAAGGTCCCTTCCAGCCTAGGCCATTCTATAATTCTATGATTCCTGGGGAAAATGATTGAGATAAAAGCAGCTAGGCAGAAAGACTGTCATCAAGCTGTTCAACTGCACATGAAATGAGAAGTGAAGTACAGCATGAAACAGCCAGTGAGCTCGATTTTTACCACCAGATGAGTGAGATGACCGTTGGCTATGACATGACGATGTTCCAGTATTTAAAGGGTGGATGGAGACTCCTTTTTAAGGAGTCACATGGGCCTTTGCCACAGGTAATGGGTACAAGTTTTTCCTTCGGAGATTCCCATTACACCCAAGAGGAAATTTTTTCACAAGGACAATCACGTGTTGGAACAATCTCCTCAGGGAAATGGTAGAGTCCCCAGCATTGGATGCCTTTAAGATTCAGCTGGTCAAGATGCTTGACTATCTTGTCTAGACCATGCTTTTACCATGAAAGCTTGGACGAGATGATCCTTGAGGGTGCCTTTCAACCTAATATTCTATAACTCTATGAAATGTGTACATCTAAGTACTGTTTAGACAGGGTGTCCCAAATGCACCAAGAGGTCTGATGCTGAGACACGGCAGAGAAGGGTCACGGCTGGTCCCGAGCATGACAGAAACTGCTTAATGGAGAATCATGAGACCATCAAATGTTGCCATGTGTGAGGGGCAAATATAGCTCCCAATTTGGGAGGTATTGGATTCAGAGTGGGAGGAATCATAGAATCATAGAATGGCCTAGGCTGGAAGAGACCTTAGAGATCATCTAGTCCAACCTCCCTGTCGTGGGCAGGGACGCCTCTCAACTAGATCATGATACTCAAGGCTCCATCCAACTTGGCCTTGAACACCTCCAGGGAGGGGACAGCCACAACATCTCTGGGCAATTTATTCCAAAGTCTTGCCACCCTCATACTGAAAAATTTCTTCCTAAGGTCCAATCTAAATCTATTCTCCTTCAATTTAAACCCATTTCCCCTTGTCCTACCAGTGGACACTCTTGTAAAAAGTCCCTCCCCAGCCTTCCTGTAGGTTCCCTTCAGGTATTGGAAGGCAGCTATTAGGTGCCCCCCAACAGAAGCAATTGGTGCAAATTCTCCGACTAGCATGGAAATATTCACTGCAGTCATTCTGTTAACCTCGGACACCAAATATACTTTAGGGAACCTTTAGGGACACGTGTTGCCAGGCAGTGTGTGCCTATGGCTGGTGGCTGAGGTGAGGGAAGCACTATGCTGACTGAGCAAGTCCCTTCTCAGCTGCCTCCCTTCATACATTGTGTACCTGGGGAGACTTTCGGAGGTGGTCAAATAGGGGAAATACTTGAGTATTTTGCTTTCCTCTTAAACTTACTCTTACGACCACTGCAGAAAAACGTTGAGTTTTATTACTCTCACTTCTCGTATGTTGCTAGGAATAAATGACATCTTTCAGAGTTCTTTATTCTTTAAGTGGGGGAGAACAGATTTTTGGGTCTGGTTCTTTTGAGGGATCAGTTCCCTTCTGTTAGAAGTGTTCTGTTAGTTCTGTTAGCTTGCAGTTAGATCTCTGATGTTGCTAAGATTCTTACCATGGTGCTGGGAGGCAGACGTGTCGTTCTCAGCTGTTTGGTGAGACATTTTGATATTGCTGCTTTGCAACTCACCTGAGCCAGGTAACTTCAATTGCTTCCGTCATCTGTCTCCTGGAGCTGGCAAAGAGTGAGGCAAAATGCTTGCCAGAGGTAGTATACCTCTCTAGCTTGTTTAATGGGTTGTGGAGTATTTTTTGTTTTATGAGAAACATGTTCTATCTCTAGGACTGTTCCCATAGCTTTGAAATTTTTGTTTCTCTTAAATATAGCTGGCTCATGCAAAGCAATCTGGCTTCATTAGAGACAAAATCCATACCTCTGTCTGCAGTTAAACTCAGCTGGACCCCCAGGCTAGTGATGAAGTTGATAAACTACTCATAACAGTTTTTCCTGAAGCTATGCATAGCTGCTGTGCAAACATGAAGGGCTGCTACTGTTCCAGTCTTGATGAGCAGGTATTTAGTTGTCCTTCGAGGAATTTACTTTCAGATAAAGGTCTCTTTGACTCTTCAAGAGTTAGAACACTATATGATGTGTGAAAAAACTAAGTTAGAACACTATATGATGTGTGAAAAAACTAAGTATTTACTGAATCGAGCAGGGAGAAAAAAAAAATTATAAATACTGTGAAACTTCTAAGACATGACAGCAGAGGGCGCCATTGAGATTTGGTTTGTTTGCTTCTCTTTAAAGGAAAAAACCCTCAGACCTCCAAGTTGTGGAGCACTTTTTCCCTTTACGTTGAACTGAATAGACAGGTCTGAATTTGGGGAAAATAATCCCTGTTAATTCAATACATGTTACAGTAGTGTCACTTATAATATTGAGATGGTCCAAATATTTGATTCTATTAGTATTCTGGGTAGCTTCCTAAATAAATTCTCAGACCATAACTTTGTGGAGCAATAAATGATATTAGTTTGTCACATGCATGTGGTCTCTACTAGAATGTCCAATATTGTTTATTATAGTTATAGTATAAACCTGTGTTATTTTAACCTGTATTTATTGCTGGCCTCATTTTTATATCTACCAGTATTTCTTTCTACTGTTTTGTCTTTATGTCAGTCTATACATTTCCATATGTTTTCACAGTGCCTGGAGCTGTGTGGGCTTTTCTGGAATGTTAACAGAAGTTTCCAAAATCAAGCTACACGTGCACAAAATGTGTTGCCATGTCTTAGAAAAAAATCTTATTAACATGTAGACTGCAGCAAATGGTTAAGATGGAAAAGGCGTTAAAATTCTTATTATTGATGCTTCTTATTACCTGCTAGAAACCACAACAAAAACATGTCAAGTCATAGTGCTACGCACTGTCTCCACAAACATATTGAGGCGTGCGCTTCCTTCATCAAACTATGTGGCAAAAACTGTGGAGCATGAGGAGAAAGCGGAGGTGGGAAGACGGAGTGAGCTGCCTAGAGTAGATTGATGCCAGCTGAAATTTTACTCCAGGCATCTTTGTTTCTGTAATCAAGAGCTGAATCACAGAATTGCTGAGGTGGGAAAAGACTTTTAATATCAAGTCCAACCATTTACCTAACACTGCCAGGTCCACCACTAAACCATGCCCCTAAGCAGCATATCTACATATCTTTTAAGTATCTCCAGTGATGGTGACTCCACCACTTCCCTGGGCAGCCTGTCCCAATGCTTGACAACCCTTTCAGTGAAGAAATTTTTCCTAATATCCAATCTAAACCTCCCATGGGACAACTTGTGGCCATTTGCTCTTGTCCTATTGTTTGTTACTTGGAGAAGAGACTGACATCCACCTTGCTACACCCTCCCTTCAGGTTGTTGTAGAGAGCAAGAAGGTCTCCTCTGAGCTTCCTTTTCTCCAGGTTAAACAACCCCAGTTCCATCAGGCTTTCCTCATGAGACTTGTTCTTGAGTCCCTTCGCCAGCTTCGTTGTCCTTCTCTGGACACGTTCCAGCACTTCAGTGTCTTTCTTGTATTGAGGGGCCCAAAACTGAACATGGTATTGTATGGTGATGTTTGCACTGGAAGTGGTGTTTAGCACACTCACTGCGTTTTGTTTGTATCAGAACTCTGGTATTATGCAATAGCTGTTGTCTAGTTTTGAATAGCAGCAGTAAGAGTATCACGTGTACTCCTTCTGATGATGATGTTTTGCTAATTGGCCCAGAGCGGGAATCCCACAGAAAAGGACACAGGCACCAACAGAAGGGTTGGCTTATTTTACTGTCTATTTCAAAGTATTACAAGAATAAGGCAAGCTTATTATACTCTGGTTTTAAGCAGCAAGGAGAACAAGCAGGGTAATGCACCTAATCATTACACTATAGGGTTAGCAATAGTTATTAAGAAAGAACCACCACCAACTGCTCTAATATTATCATCCAGATCCACAGTCGCTGAGGGGGCCCCTGTTGCAGTGAGGATTCTGGAGAACTGTCCCGCCAGTTGGGAAGCCCTACGCAGTGCATCTGCTCCTAGGTGAGGTCTCCGAAGTCTCTGCAAGAGGCTCCAGCTTTTATACTATTAAATAAACAACCTTACATGGATTCCGCCCACAGCCTGGCCAGGGCTAAAGGAAGAATACAAGGGAATCTCTCTATCTGTTTTGGTCCTTAATCACGTATTTCTCACCAAGGCCAGGTCTCTGGTCTCACGGTCTTGCAACATGCTTCTAACAAAGCAAGAGGCAGCTGGTTTCCCAGCCTTGCACCTGCCCTTTAGGTAAAGAAAGATCCTTCTGCTAGTTCCCACTGCACCTTTAGTGTTACAGCAAAGCTTTTACAGATTGACATTGGAGTATATATATATGCTAAAATAAACTATCAGTACATTACATATGTGATTAATACTGTGTGGGGTTGTGAGGTTCACCTATAGGTCAGCTTCAGTTCAGGGCCTATGATTCAGGCTCTGGCACTACAGATGCCCATGTAGTTACATCCCAAATGCACATCAGTCTCAAAAAGCAGCTCTGAATATGAAGGGTGGGAACAACAATGTCCCTTAAAACGTGATTCAGAGTAATTGTTCCACTGCTCAAAAATCTGTATTGATCTGTCAGATCTTGAAATCAGTACAGAGTTAGGTTCAAATTATTAAATATTACTTTAATAATAATAGATTTAACTGAAGATCCATTAGGCATCAGTGGAAAAAGATTTAACTGAAGATAAAACTGTATTCAGGACCAACACTTATGTTCTGAGTTTGGAAAACTGAGGCTTGTATATACACACACAAAAATGGGAGTCCAGAGTTTAAATGCATGTGGAAATGAGACTTCATGGACATACGAGAAACTATAATTGCAGCCAGACAGCTTAGTGTTGTTTTTATGCAAGCATTTCTGGATCTATACTACATATCAAACTAAAAGTATTGTAAGGGAAGGACAAATTTGCTGAGTCTATTACTTCTGTGCAGTGGTCAACCCCTACATGTCAGCTCTGGCAGTGGTAAGGATCCCTAGCAGTAAGGTAAACTTTTCTAGTTGCTGCTAATTAAGGTAAAAGGTCTTCAAGAAGGTGGCAGCTAGACTTATTTTAAAGTGGACGTCTGCATCCTCTGTAAACTTTGGATATTATTAACCACGGTGTAAACTGCTGCTCAAAGAGCAGCACCTTGAGCCCTTGTGGCTTGAGGATAGATTTAGTTCAAAATTTACTTTAAAGAGTTTTTTCAGAAACAGAAAAATGTTGAGGGAGATGAAGACCAGCATCAGCTACTGTTATACTAAGGACCTAAGACTTTTCTAGATCACCTGAGAGTGTTAAATTGATAGTAATGAGATCATGAGGTTGTCTGTGCTCAGTTGCATGGTGTGTATTTGGAAGAAGCAGAAGAAGGAATTTTTGGCGATGGTGGGAACCAAAGGTTTAATTTAAACATTAGTATAAGGTGGTGGAGGAAGACACCAAAATGGTTTTCAGTTGTAAATGATAAGCAACACAACTGCACAGCACCCATATCTGGTAGGGCTGGTGGTTGCCCAGACCCAAGAAAAGTGAATAAACAGGTTGATGTCCTATGGAACTGGTAGGAAGGAACATTCCCCTTGTACAAGATCTGCACGTAGAAAATTGTGACCAGGGGAAGCTGAGTGCTTGGATTGATGCTGATGTCTGGGATGTCTCAGCTGAGAAGCCTGTATGTGATATTGCACATTGTAGTATCTGTTGTATTGAATGCATATAAATTGATTTCACAAACTCCTGTACAAAGAGATTCTAAAGTGGATACCAGTCATGTGCAGTCAAAATAATCAACAAGTTTAGCTCTGACATATCTGTTAACAGATCACTGGGTGAGGGCAGAAACTGATACTCCCCAACAGGATTCCAATACAATTAATGAGAAGTGTGCTCTTCGGTATGATCCTGCAGTATTTCAGTACCCACAAATGATGACTGCTTTCTTTAAACAGAAATGATATAAATTCTTCTGGTTTTGATCAATCTATTAATCTTTGTTATAAATGACAAAATGACGCTTCTAGGAAGAAATCTGTACACATAGGCCTCTGTAAAGAAAACAGGCAATTAAAATCAAGATTTTGGGCTTTCATATAGCCTTAGGTTACTATAAATACTTTCACTGCCTTGAAAACAAACCCAAAATCTTATGTTTTGTCAGGATTTGAGTATTTGCTCTAAAATCAGAGTATCAAAAACATGGACTTGTTCTTGCTTTTGCATTTTTTGAAAGATTGAATTAACATCTAAACTCTTGAGATTTACGGTTATCAAAATTTAGAGCTGAGCAAAATGAGTGTTCTCTTCATTTATTTATTTTTTTTTAATTCACTGACTCTGCCACAGCTGTAACTGGATGGAATTTTGCATTGGATAGCAAGGAAGGAGCAGTAAGCTTCTGTCCTTTAAAAGTCTACTCCTTCTGAAACTAACGGGAATAATTTATCTGCCTTAACAGATTTTCCACTGTTCATTCAAATGTGTATGCAGGGGTCTGGGGACATTAGTTTTTTAGGTTAAAGAAATCATAATTTTTTTAACTGCAGTTTAAGACCCTGTTTAAATCAAAATCAGAATTTACATTCTGCATAGTGATTGCATTTCAAATCCTGTTATACCAGCTAATTCTTTAATTGAGATTATTGATGTTTTGCTTAAATGTATAATGCCTGAATTTAAAATATAATTTAAGAAGTGTATTTTGCTTTTCAGTAGGTCACCAAGACCTTTTACAAATCAAGTTACGGATATTCCTAATCTCTTTGATGTTTTTAACACTAGAAGATTTTCGAAATAATAAAATGAGGTTTGCAAAAGAAAAGATACCTTTTTTTCTTTAATCTTGTTATTTTAATGTCTGCTCATGGCATGGGAGAGTGCTTTCAACTAAAACAGCATCTTTATGGTTTGTTTTCACTGTTGTTCCCCCTCATTCAGTTTATTCAAGTTACACGTGTACTGGTGGGTGTCTGGACATATTATCATCTTCCCCTTCAAAGAGTTATGGCCATCAGTTTTTGTTTATAGTTTTTTAGAGCTGATTTAAAACAGCTCCTGAGTTGAAAATGCAAAATCTAATAACCTGAAATTCTAAGAATTTGTAATAAATATAAAAATGTAAAAAACAATTCTTTGAAGAAATGTATTGTAAATGAGGAGAGAAGAAGGTAGAGGAATTTTGTTGACTATTTTTAACAACATTTGCATTAGTCCACAGGTTCCCAGTATACAACAGTAGAATTAACCTTTCTTTTTACTCCACTAGTTTTGTTGATGTCATTTTGTTTTTTTTCTGCAGACTAATCATGCCATTCTTAATTCCTAGACAGAGCATCAAATAAAAGCTGGGGCATTCTGGCGTGTATGTCCACTATAATTACTTTCTTAAGGTTGTGGGTTGTTTTTTTTTTGGGTTGTGTGTGTGTGTGTGTGTGTGTGTGTGACAGGTTGACCTTGTTAGGTTCCAGCTGTCATATAGTAATATACACGACAACATAATATTATGCACTACAATGACCTTCACCTTCCCATATGTAATTGTCCTTCCTTATTGCTGTTCACATGTCTGGAGAATTTTCAGTTACAGCTGTTAAAATTATGAAGTTGATGCTGAAACTCTTGTCACTTCTTGCAAATGTAATGTCTGACCTTCATAGCTGTATTCTGCCATTGGGGCCCAGAGATAAACAGCTCATCTTGTTGGCACTTCTAGTCCTGTGGGCAGATGTGCTCTCATGAGACCATCAGGTTGGAAGTCACTCTGTGAACTTTGACAACGTAGCTGCTTATTAGCAAATCATTAAAAAGAAAAGCCAAACCAAACAAAAAATTGAACAAGCCAAAATAATATTGATTAGTGTTATGCATAGAAATTGTCAATCTGCTCTGGAGTTTGGTCCTTCACAGTAGTCGTCCATGGTCCGTCCATAAACTGTAGTCCCTGTAGCGGACAGGTGCATATTTGCCTTAAACATTTCTTGGTACAGAGAGAAGAAACCACCAGCACGTTTCCCTTAAACATGTCTTGGTACAGGACAAACCACCAACAAGAATGGGATGACTGTTTCCAGCCCTGCGAAGGTAGGATTGAGCGACACATCTTGTGGCAGGGATTTGTGGTTTTGATGCCATCAGCAACTAACTGTGCAGATGCAGGATGCTACTGCAGGATGCAAGAGAGGGTCTTGTGTCATGCAACCCCCAAATCCCTCCTGAACCAGTCCGAGCCTACCATTGCACAACACTGACCATCATGCATATGTGTGAAGTTTTGGGGACCGAGAGGAGATTCTGAAATTTAGACTGTATAAAAATGGTACCATAAGAAACAAGGCTGCCCCCTCCCCCACTGAGAATCAAGAAGATCAATGGGACTCCCCACCACCAAGACACTGAGATGAAGAGGACCAATGAAATACCGCTGGATCCACAGGTGATGTTATTACTGTCTCTCTTTCTTTCTTTATCTTCTTCTTTCCAGGTGAAATCATACCACACATCTTGTGCATCTCCTTAAGTTACGCAGTTAAGTAGTTGCCACTGAGTTATTGTATCTAACCAGCTGCCTTGTGTTTTATGTTAATACATTGTTAAACTGGTTGGCTGGTGTCGTTTCACCTTAATTCAGTACAAGGGAATTTCAAACTTGGTAGTAGGTCCCCAGGGGAGGAAGGCTGTCCTAGACAGCTCCTTTTGGGCTGCCATGGACCCCTGTTGTAGATGAGCTGTAGTTGGCTGTTAGGTCTTTGAGCCAGATCTTCATGTCTGAAACAGAATATTTCTCTGAGTCCTAGAGACCTGTGTTTCTCCTCAGAAAGGCTGAGATCTCGCCTGTGTCAGGGGCATCAAAGGTTGCAAATGCCTACTGCTAGATTTCTTGGAAGCTTTGGCCCTGCGATCTTTAATATCCTTCAGCTTTAAGGTTACTAAAGAAGGCTAAATGCTACCTCAATTCCACATGCAGTTAGTTACATGACATTTGTGTCTGTTTACTTCTCCTAGAGGTTGCTAGTAGTTTCAACAGTGAAATATTTGGTTATAGTCAAGTTTGATTTAATTTGATTCATTCTATCTACAAAGAATTTCGAGTTCTTTGTAACTAGATCACTTTATGACCATCTGTAAATATAAAAACAATGGGTGGCAAATAAAGTTCTCATCTAAGTCCAAAGATTTTTCCATTGGACAAGCACAATACGAGACTTTTTGCCTTCAGATATTTGTTTTATTCTTCTGATTAACTACAAATAATAGGTCTTAAACCAGTTACAGTGAAAGAGTTTATCATGCATCTGATGCTATGTCTCATGTTACTGACTTGAAAAAGATACTGATGATACACTGTCAGGATAACTGCCTCTCAAATACTTGATCTAGTGATGTTTCACTAGAATCATAACGCATTACTTTTCAATAAGTGGGGTGAAAGAGCTGCAGTCTCATGGGATGTCAGGTTATATAGTACAATGGCCGGAGTAGAAGACAAAATGTCATGAGATGAAGTTTCTACATTAGATTTGCTGTCATTACTTAACTGTTCTAGGCTTTAGAGGAGCCACTTTCTGAATGGAATGGCAATGCTTGATAGTTTGGAAAGTGACCTAATCCATCTGAATGAACATCATTAGAAATAAATAACTAAAAATCTGTACTTGTTCCGAAAATGATAAGACTATTAGAAAAAAATATACTTAATCTAAATTGAAACTTCCAGCATTTATTACACTTTCAAAATACAGAATGTAGTTGTGTATTTGTTTTACTCTTGGGCATAAAGCTTAGGGGCATGAGTGGACAGCAAGTGAAATACAGTATTTTCCATTACATCCAAAACAGTCCCCCAGTGTCATTAGAAGAAAAAGAAACTGCACAAAGGAGGAAAAAATGTGTTACAACATTTTCAAGCTCATATTAATTGGAATATGGAGGATTATTTCTGAGTTGCAAAGCATGTTATTTACCACATTCAAATTGGAGCTCATGGGAACTTCAGAGGATGCACTGCTTAAAATATTATTCAAAAGAAAATGTAATAAAAAAATTAAAGATTAAAAGTTAGTCACAAATTATCAAAAAAACAAGGCTTTCCCCCAAAGCATCATATCTTTACATAATTAACTACACTCACCGTTTGATCTTGACACTTAATTCAAATTCAGGATAGACTCTGGACCCAAACTAAAAGAAAACGCTGATATTTTTCCTTCCTCATTTGCAAGATCTCTGCTCAATGCCATATTGCTTGTTTATTCCTTTATGATGCTCCATTTATGTAGTTATGTTCCATAACACACATGCTTTAATATTTGATCACGGAGGCTGGGCTCCTGGGCAAAGAGAGAGCTTGGTCTCTTGAGACTGCCTAGACTGTAGGCCAAAAAAACTAAGCCATAGATGTGCTTTCCTCTGACTTGAATGGGAATTAAAAACTTCAGATTTAATTTTGGTATCAAATACCCACGCTAAACTAGCTGCATACTTTCTTTCTCTTAGGTTTGGGTTTGATCTACTATCTTCTTTCAAACTTCCCTCAACAGATCATTCACTTAACTTGTGCTTTATTGATTTGTGCCCTCTCTCTCTGCTGCTTCATTCTCACTTCCCAGTCATAACAGGATCTTCTCTAGCACTGCTCATCAGGTACTTCTCCCTTGCTCACTGTTGATCTATGAGTAATTATTGCATTTCTTGAGTTTTCCCCCACCCTCACTTTGGCTTATCCAAGATCACAAGAAGTCCCACCTACTATCTTTTTTGCTTTTGTTTTCCTATTTTATGCTCAGCCCTTTCCTATTTTGCTTTTTTCCCTTATACTCTTTGTAAGTGATTCTCATGAGCTCCTGATAACTTTTTTTTCTGTGTCTTAACAGTGATAAGACTGATTTGGACCATATGTTATTTGGCAATCCAGTGTGATTTTAGCCTTTATTCCTCTGTCCCTCCTTTCCTTTATTTTTTTTTTTTTTTAAATGAATGCTGTCTTAATTAAATTGTGCTTGTCGGAGATTGCTATTATTTCTACACTTGTAAACTTATTCTTTGTTGTCAAACTACCTTCTCTTCCCCTTGTTCCAGTTTTGTGACATCTCTTCATGAATGTCCAACCATTAACTCAAATCCCCAAAGGGTCTGCATTTCATAAAACCATAGAATGTTAAGAGTTGGAAGGGACCTCTAGAGATCATGTAGTTCAACCTCCCTGCCAGAGCAGGGTCCCCTAGGACAGGTCACACAGGAACTCATCCAGGCGGATTTTGAAAGTCTCCAGAGAAGGAGACTCCACAACCTCCCTGGGCAGCCTGTTCCAGTGCTCTGTCACCCTCACAGTGAAAAAGTTTCTCCTCATGTTGAGGTGGAATTTCCTCTGTTCTATTTATAGTCTTTATACATGGATACAAACATGCTTTATTTTATACATATGGACACATATGTATAAAAATTATACACATCTAAAAAGATGACAAACTTTTCTTTCTGTTATATATTCACACATCAACATCTTATTTTTATCTCTGAAGATAAGTTTGCTTTTTTACTTCACTCAGACATGCAAAGGAAGGTATATTTTTGCCTCTCTTATCTTTGCCTCTCTTGATCTTACAGCCAATTGTTGCAGATTTTTCTAGTATTTCCAAGAGAGATGGCCTTTTCAATCCAATTACACAGCTAAAATTTTTCTAATTTTCTATGTCAGTTGCTATAACATCTATCTGGGCATAGGAATTGCAGCCTTACTCTGTTCAAAGGTACAGGACACAGCTGAAAAGATTTTTTTTCTTTTCAGGCAATTGCTTAGACTTTATTACTTCTTTAGCACATCACACATGAGCTTCATTTCACAGTTCCTTCCTAGCCTACCCACCTTCTTTCTTCCACTGTGAATGCCAACTTCTTCCTCTGAAATAGTCTTAGATGCCAATTTCTATCTATCTTATAGTTTTTCATATAAATACTGTCCTTCTTTTTCATGCTACTAACTTATCTCCATATTCTCCTTCAAAATCTTCATCTTCTCTGTGCCTCTATAGAGGACTGAGGTGTGAGTGGAAAGGCTGATGCTGTGCAGCAGCATCTCATCCCCTTATACTTTCCCTGCCTGAGCTGAGGTTTAGCTGACAGCTACCTTGTTCAAAGTAGTCATCCGATGATCTTTAAGATGCCTTCCAACTCTGACAATTCTGTAATTCTAAGCAGTGTTTACTGTCCATGGCAAGGCATGAGGACAACTCGCTGCATTCTGCCATGGGAACCTGAGGCAGCTCAGAGAAACTTCTTACTGTTGTTACCAGGAAGACTCGCTGGCCAACTGATGGATGGAATCCACCATTTGTGACTTCATTTTATTTCTTCTTCTGTTACCTTAGAAACCCTACATGGTAAGGAAAGGATACTTATCTTCCCTTTCTTTTCTTTCCTTCTCCCCCCCCCTCCCAGTTTTCTGTATTTTCCTGCTGCTAAAAGGTCATTGACCTTTGTCAATATATAGATTAAAGTTTTATAGTTGTCCTTTGTTTTGTTGTTATTGAAAAGTCCTGAGCACTCATTATATCAGAAAATCTACATTCTTTCCCGAAAGAGAGTCCCAGAGTTGGCCTTTAATTGTTTGATAATGATGGTGATAATAATTATTATTATATCCTATCTGAAAGTTGATTTTTCTTTTAATGGAAAAATTTTAACCAGTTCTTGAGCTGTGAAGCACACTCTCTCTGTTTTTGGGGCTGATAACTGAATTTTCAGACCTGAATGGTTTCTCCTTCTTGTCACTTAATCCCAAAGAATGCTGGTATTCCAATTTGGATTGATCAGATGATCCACCTTTTGGCGAGGGCAAATCATAAAGCACTTCCACTGTAAATGTTTTGTATAAATTATCAAAGAATCACAGAATCACAGAATGTCAGGTGTTGGAAGGGACTTCGCAAGATCTTCTAGTCTAACCCCCCTGCCAGAGCAGGATCACCTACAGTAGGTCCCACAGGAATGCATCCAGGCGGGTTTTGAATATCTCCAGAGAAGGAGACACCACAACCTCCCTGGGCAGCCTGTGCCAGTGCTCAATTATGAGGTACTGAAGTCTACTGAGAAAGTCCTTTGATGTCTCTGCCATGTTTTGCTGTGCCTCACCAAAGACATCTCCACATTACAGGGAAAACCCTTTTCTTTGCTACTCAGTTTAGAAAATTTTGTGGTGTGTTGACTTTGCCTTTTAGCTTTTCTTTTTGTTTCTTGCTTTGATTGTGTCTATTAAGAGTTTTGGATTTATTTTTTTTTTAAAGTATTATCCAACAGGTCAGTACTTCTTTAATGTTGCCTTTAGCTCCCGTAATAGTCAATATGAGCTTTGACATTGTCTTTGATGAAGGAACTTTAGGACTTGATTTTTCTTTTTGGAAGGAGAATACTTTTAAAGAGGGAGCAGTACTGCTGATGGTGCTAGCAGAAGGCGATGTGCTTTCCCATCTTGGGGTGACTCCAGTGCGGTAGTGAATTGCTGTAGCCTTGGACCCTGCAAGTGCCTTACTTCCAGTTTATAACTTCATGGTTAACCACTACTAATTTTGAAATATTTTTTAAAAGTGAAATTTGTACTTTCTGTTTGCCAGCAGGTGGCAGTGGTGTAGGAGTGCTGAAATAACAAAAAAAAAGGGGGGGCTTTGCTACAACTGTCTCCAGGCTGCTGCGTACTCAACCTCTTCCAGCTGCAAGAGAATTATGAACATATTTCTCCCTGATCTGCATAAATTACTTCATCTCATAAGTACTTTCTGATAAATTGATATGCTTGTGAAAGTGTGTTTTTGGCAACTACTTTCCAATGTACCATCTTGGATATTAATGAAAATTGCTGCTAATGTGAGAAATGGAAGTATTTTTTACACTATTTTTCTCTAGTGATGTAGGAGTAGTGAGCATCTTTAAGAGTTTTACCTTTTAGAAGTAGCCAGGTGAACTTTTTCTGATTTGTAAATTAGTCTTTTAAAAAATCTGTATCATGATGCAGGATTTGAAATTGACTTGTTTTGGTAACTTAATTTCTAGGCATGCATAACTCTACCTTTACCAGGGGTGGCTTTATGGGAAGGAGATATAATAGGCCGCCAACCCCTTGTTTACATGAGCACATATAGGTCTTGCTTCCATCTACTGTGACTTGGTTCTGACTCCACAGCCTCCTCCCACTCAGGTCAGGGCTGGGAGCGATGTTCCCGTTTCATAATCTGCTCTGCAGATGAGTCATGCCCATCAACATACAGATGCCAGAAAATAAACATTTTGGCCTCACACTGAAACCCCCTACTCAGTTGCTCTCTAAACTGGAATTATACTTGCCTTTTAAAAGTTAATTGGGTTTTGAGCATTAATTAACAACGATAAAATTGTGTTCAATGCAAGGCCAGGTTATTTTTTAATTGTGCAAGTGCCAGGCATCCCAGTATCTTACTTGTGCTTAAGTCTTTTCAGGATTCAGAAAATTAAGTGTTCCACTGTTTGTGTCCCTGACAAAGTAAGCAAAACATGAGACTGACTAAGAAAGGCTGATGGAATAGGGTGCCTCATAAATTCGGTTGTCGTTTCTGCTCTTCTTTTTTAGTGCAGCTGGAATCTGATATCATGATGAGTCTCCTTTATGTGACACCTTTTTTTCTCAAGCACACCCCAAGCATTTCTCACAAAGCTCTTGAAGTCATCAGCTCAGCTTCGCCACACCTGTGTCAGGAGCTTTCCTCCTGGTGGATGGAGGGACTGAGGCAGTTATGATTCAGGCTGTTGTTGTGGAAACAACATTTTTGTTTTATAAACTGCTAGTCCCTAGCATGCTGTTGCATCTAAACTTTCAACGTAGGCTTTTTTGCTCAGTTGGTGAAACCCAGGTGATATTAACCTCTACCACAGCTGTAGCTATTCCTCATAGTCCTAGAGTTAATTGGAAAAAAACACACCAAACTATTAGAAGGAATTTAAGGGACAGGCAGTTTTGTAAATAATTGAGTCAAGTGGGAGGTCTTGCACAGAATTATCAGTATGGATGAAAACATGAAAATAGCAGATATATTGTTAACTGTAGATCAACATTTGAATTTATCATCAGGAGTGCAAGAGGAGGCAAAAGAAAAGAAAAAAGAGAATAGAAAAAGAAAAAAAGAGAAAAGGAGAAAAGAAGAAAAGAAAAGAAAGAATGGAAAGTAGAGATGTTTAAATGAGGGGACAAGAAGTTCAGCACAAGGTCAGTGTGATAAGGACTGAATGAGTGTGTCAAAATACTTGCAAGAAGAAGATTTTAGGAGGTGAAAAAAAGATTGGCTAGATAGGGAGGGAAGCACTGAGTGTTGTTATCAAGGAAGTCAGGTAGGAGGTGGCTGAGATGACTAGTATTCTTCTTCCCTTCTCCCTGTAGGAGATGACATAGGTGATATATTCTTCCTTCACATGCTGAAAAAGTATCTTAACTCTATCTGGAAGGAAAAGGTGCTTGAAAATTTCACGGTGCACATTGCAAATGCACATTTCTCTGTAACAAATCCTAGCTTAATCCCATTTTCTGACTAAACTGTAGTGAGTATATAAATATAATTTATTCTTGGGTGTAATTAGATACAAGACAAAATACTTCTGAGTGACTCCACATTAGATATGACAGTCTTAATTTTGCTTAATTTTACTGTCTTTTCTTTATCCCCTGGATTTTCTTCTCATGGCAATTCAAATGACGGCCCTGCTGCATAGCCACAAGATTTAAGCTGAGGGCAACCCGCAGAACCGATATATTAAATCACTGGTCCTACTACCTACGGACATCTGAAACTTAAGCAGCTATGTTTACTTCTGTTGTTGTTTTAAACTTCTATCTTGTTTAGAGAGACAGTGGTAAGTACCAGCTGCTGCTGAAAAAAAATGCATTGATCTTAAATTCAGAATCTTTTATTTGGGAAAAGATTTTTTTCATGCTCATTTTCCTGGGGAGAACGAGGCACCAAACAGTCCTGTTGCCAAGTATCTCTTAGCAGCTAAAGCCAAGCGTGTCATTGCTTATGTATTGTGAAATTGATGTAGATTATTGGCCTTTCTGAAATATGCAATATTTAGGCCCTTCAATCTAATTCAGTGTTTCATGCAGGAGCTATGTGGAGGAATTCTGACTTGCACTTCGTAGCTTGCAGTTCATTTTATGTTTCAAAATAATTGAAAACACGTAGAAAAATGAGGAGTCATCAAAGTTGAAAACAATTCTTAAAGGAAAAAGAAATCATGCTCAAATGCAGATCATGATGTGGTAGTTGTTTGTACGGCACTGAGCATACCAAGGTTCTGGGCTGGAGATACAGAATATTATTTCAATACAAATGAAGACTGCTCACACTTCAATGATTTACCATAGTACTCACCAGGCCAGTGAGCTGTATCAGTCAATGCCTTCTGTAAATACCGAAAACTGTTCATATGAATTATCAGCATGCTTATGCAGCTCCAATATTGTTTGCTTTGTACTACGCCTTTTAATTTTTCATGGCACTGCCATTTTGAGGGAGAATTTATGTAGTGTATTACAGAGAAGGAGGCATGTTGTCCTTCAGGTGAAAATGGGTTCACTTCACTTGAGGTGAGGTAAGAATTTGAGCGTCATTTCTCTGTTCACCAGTAAAGCCAATCTGTGGAAAAAAAGGAGGCACAAGTTGACCCATAGAAGCACATATGTGTGTGTCTCACAAACACGCAGGTACCATTAGCCCCCTATCCAATTAACAGAATAATAAGGACTGAAGAAGAAATGTGCTTTCTAATCCTTGTTGGATGAAGATTATATGCAAGGTTCAAATGCAGAGGAAGAGAGGAGTAACAGGTAGAAAGGAGAGGAGTAACAAACTGTCTGCCTGGTTTGGTGGTTATTTCATCTCCTGCCTGTGAGGAGCGGTGAAACCTCACACCACCACACGTGGTGAAGGAAAGGGCGTGAGCAGGGAGGCAGGGAGAGGGAAAGATCTTCACAGTTGATTAAAAGCATTAGCAGCCAGCCTGTCAAAAGCTCTGTCAAAAAAAAAAAAAAAAGAGTGGTGCTGCAAATGACTACAGATGTGCTTGCAATGGCAGGCAATCATTTCAGTGATGAGAAATGCCCTTACACCAGCAGGACAGGGGTAACACTCTCCAGAGCATCCTGATTCAGACAGGGCAGGATACACTGGCTGCTAGAAAGAGATGCTGCTTTCCTTTCCAGGTGTTGTGCACACAGAGAGTGTCTGCAGATACCTGTTGAAATCGTGTGCTTGCAATTCTGTTCCAGTTGCATCAGTCACCTGCCCTTTTGCTTGTGATTTGTGAAGGAGAGGGAAGTTATGCAGACAATTGCTGTTGCCATGTACTTTGTGCTGTTAATGGAAAACAGTTTTTTATGAATCCAGTGACGCAGTAAACTCTGCTAGAATAGGCTCTTTATGATTACCGGAAATGCCATAACACTTCAAGGTACTAGTTGCTGAGGATGTAATTATATGAGTGAAAAATCTTGGAGGAGAACAGATGTGAGCACTGGACTCAAACGAGGGCATGCATTTCTTACATCTGTCCCTTGAATTTTCTGCATTTTTGTGACTGTCCGAAATTGTGGGATGTCGTATCTGTCATACGCCAATAGATGGCAACATTGTTAGTCCATTTTTACAGATAGTTAGAAATAACCAACCTCTTAGCTGTTCCAAATTTAGTCAGAAAAATGAAAAAAATTAATTGTGTCTTTCTTTGGATGTAAAATGATTTCATGTGCCAGTTAAAAACCCAATAACCCCCCCCAAAACCTCATCAAAACTCCCACAATCACAGGTGCAGCCATTTCTTCTTCTTCTTCTTTTAATAATTCTTCCAAAACCTCCTGCATTTCTTTTACATACTTTACATTAAATTTAATATTCAATGTTGTTTGACCTGATTTTATTATGTTACCCTTTCACAACTACGTATGAAGCAATGTTCATTGATGTTTCGTAAGCCTTTTGAGACCCCAGAAGTAATAAAACTTTAACGTAGATAGACATCTTGGGTGTTTTCTGTTGGTTTCCTTGATATGTTTGTGTAATATTTTATCAGAAGCAGCAGTAGCAACACAGAAATCACAGGGTGAATTCCCATTGTCTCACGCTGTATAGAAATCAGATGAGATGTGCCATTGATCCCGCTAGCTTAAACTATGACGCTTAGTAATAACGAATGAAATTCAGACTGAGTCTTTACAATTTATGAATAAAGCAATTTGCTTGGCTTGCTGCAGCCAGCTCAGTTGTCTCACTGAACTATGCGTGGTACATCACTGGGTTGGGAGGCTCATGGCAGCTTCTACAGCCTGCTCAGCAATCCACTGAGTGACTCCAGGCGGGTAGCACAGCAGCGCTGGGTGATGAATTGGGGTGGAAAGTGAAGGTATCTCAGGAGTGAGACCTAGAATTATTGTGGTAGAGGTGTAACTTAATTGGGAAAAATCTTTAGAGGATCACCATCTCGCTTGAAATTGTGTCTCTACTTCAAAGTTTATTGATTTTTTTTTCTGTGTATATATTGTTTTAAAATGTCTATTGTACACCCAGCAGATCTGCTTTTAGCTACAGATAATATTCTAATTAAAATATAACAATTATTTCAGTGAAGATACTTATGCTGTGTGTACAGCCTTCTCCTGTTTTCTAAAAATGTTGTTCCTGGAAAAGAAGTTTGTGACCAATAGTTTTTAGGGATAATCTGCACAAAATCCAAGGTAAGGGCATTGAGAGATGGTGGCAATGCTGAGAGCAGGGACAGATTGTGGTTAGGGCAAGGAGTGTTACTTGTGGACAGGCTGCACCAGGCTAAAATTTGTGTATTGGGGTAGGCCAATATCTCTTCATATTCAGGTGGTTGATGCACAGGAGAGACTTGTTTTCTGAGGTCACATTTTTACAAAGAGATTCTGATCAGTTAAAAGTGAACATTCCTATCATTGTGCCTGCTATTATGATGTGAGTCTGTCAGCACCTATTTGGAGTCCTACAGCACAGTGTTAGGGAACTGAAGAGTTTAGAGAATGTAATCCAGGCAGGACTCTCGATTTCATTACAAAGCAGAGACTAATGACACCACTGTAATTTGGCTTTAGGCCAAACCCTGTTGCCTTTCATAATTAATTGGCTTGTTAGCTTGTGAAGAAGAATGCACATAGGTTGTACTAAATGGTGTCGAGTCAGACTTAGAAGCAGGAAATACAGTGTTCCTCAAGGGCCTGCTCTTGAACTTTTTCTCCATCAGTAGCAGGCAAGTTAGTGGAAAAAGTACTGAGTATTTCTGATGGTTAGGTCATCTGTGACAGCAGCTGTTTTTCTTCCCACTGAATCTTAAATCTGGTTTTCTTCAACTATGAATCATTGACAGAGATACTGCCCAAACTGTATATCCAGCCTTGTACTTTATTGCACTTTAGTTATTAGCTGTTTCAGCCATAGACCTGAGTATGAGCTATGGGAAGAAGCTCTCTGTGGTGTGCCCCACACTACATCTGAGGTCTACATTTCTGCCATGTTCCAGCAATGAAGGCTAAGGTGATTCTTTCTTGTTTTGCTCCTTTAGCCCAGGTCATTCCCACCGGGGGACCAACTGGGTCACACTGTATGTCCCTCCATGATATGCAGCTGGATTACCTTTTAAAAAATAATAATAAAATAATACTTGGAAGTAAGAAGAGATGGTACCTGTCATGGTTTGACCCTGACCAGCAGCCAG